>NW_025110456.1:89637-98093 GCF_011392965.1 Frieseomelitta varia | reverse complement strand
TATATGATGAGCTCATACAATAAAACCTAAAAATCCAATTCCTAATATTGCATAAATTATTCTTAAATTTCCAAAAATTTCCTTTTTTCCTCTTTCATTTATAATAATTTGTGAAATTAATCCAAATCCAGGTAAAATTAAAATATAAACTTCTGGATGACCAAAAAATCAAAATAAATGTTGATATAAAATTGGATCTCCTCCTCCCATCGGATCAAAAAAAGATGTGTTAAAATTACGATCAAATAATAATATTGTAATAGCTCCTGCTAAAACTGGTAAAGATAAAATTAATAAAATTACAGTAATTGAAATAGATCATGAAAATAAATTAATTTGATCATAATTCAATGAAAAATTTTTTATTATAAAAATTGTAACAATATAAAATTTAAAGATCCTAAAATTGATGAAATTCCAGTTATATGAATTGAAAAAATTGTAAAATCAACAGATGGAGATGGATGATATAAATATGATGATAATGGAGGATAAACAGTTCATCCAGTTCACCATAGGTTCAACTCTCCACTCTTCTCGTTTCGTTCCAACGAAAAGGGCATTTCGAACGTTTTTTTTTTTTTTTTTCTCTCGCGCGAATCGTCCCATAAATTCGCTTCCGTTCGCGTCTTAATCGGTATTCTTATGGGAGCGGCGCATACAAGGTATGTCACGCGGCACGCCGCGAATATTCTTAATTCTCATCCGTGAAGATTTCGTCGCATAATACGCGCACGGTGCCGCCGGGTCGTGATTTAAGCGGACAGCTTTGGGAATCGGAGATTCGCGGCGCGCCGCGAGAAACGCTATTTATAAGGGACAGGAATGGCCGATGCTCAATGCTCACGTACGACGTTCGAACCATCGCCGAAGTTTATTCGGAGCACGTGCATTTCGCCAGTGGTTACATTCCTTCCTCGAGGTGTCGATCGATTGCGAATCGACTCCGACGTCCTCTTTTCCATTCGTTTTGGATTTTATTATTTTTCAGGGGAGAATTCGTAGAGTGTCGATCGAAGTATCGACAATCAGATATTCCCTTGATTCCCTTTGAATCAGCTGCTCGGAAGTGGCAAAGCAATATTTCGAATGTTTCGGTTTTATTTCAGTTTCGATCTAGTTTTTAATTTAATTTTATTGTAGTTTTTAATTCTTGAAGGGTTTCTTACGGATATATTTTGCATTTAAATTAATCGTTTTTACATATGTGGGAAGAAAGATTTGCTGGTTGCACAAAATGAACTTATTCAAGTTCAAATTTTTAAAAGATGATATTTAAAAACAAATATCGATTCTTATAGTAAGGATACAATAGTAAAATTATATATATATTTCTTTTAGTATTATACATTAATATTATTTTTAGTTTCACACAATCATCACGTTCTATTTCCTTCGTTATTTACAAAAAATAGTTTATTTCCTATTTTTCAAGTAATTAATAACATTTGAAATATATCGTCACAGAAAAAGAAAGAGACTTCTGTAAAAAGAGATGAAAACGAAATACTGTCGTACACACAAAGGTCAACACTATGGTCTTGAAGAGATTATCGTTCCATACATCTTTCTAGAACAGTGTCATTGAAATAATTGTCTCTTAATATATTGTAATAATATTTATTTCACTGAGTAAAAACATTAATTTTTGTCGTAGATGAAAGATTTTTATCATAGACTAATATCTTCAACATCGATCGGCTTAACACTTCAGCGCATGAGAATCACTGTACTTGAATAAAATTCTTTATCGACCTAATCTACCATATTTTGAGAAGGTGATCCACGAATTCACGTTCGTTCTATACGAGAAAAAAGAAGTGTGAAATGGAAAGGAACGTTCAACACCGATGATGAATGTAGCTGTTAAAAATCGAAAGTGGATTTCCGTGAGTAACCGGTCACCGAGGAGAGGAGAAAGAACCCGAAAGGAGCACGTGCAACTTGCATGTGCACACGGAATATGTGTATCGTTACCTCCGATCATCCACGATTAGAAATCACCGATTCTCGCGCACGGAGATCGCTACTCCACTCTATCTCTGTCCGCTTTTCTCGCAAACGAGTAAGCAAGGTTTTCTACCGTCCAGGTTTGCTGCGTTTTACAACGCGCGTACAGATTGCAATCGTTCGGGATAGATTTAACGAGAGAAAATCAATTCGGATGCGAGAAAGTGATTTCCCTAGAATTCCCTAGAAGGAATATGTTGAATATTATAAACGGAGAAGAATCGTGCGGCTGGATTAAAGTTTTTTGCTATTTGGAAACGCGTGTAATACGAGCGAGTGAATTTAATGAGGAAAAGTAAATTATTATTTTAGATCCTTAGTAAAAACTTTTTGCGAAATGTAATAACGATAAGAATAACTTTTTATATTATAGAACATTTTTATATTTTACTAATGATGCAGTGGAGGCGTTGATCATGACTTGATAGTGATCAAATTCGAAATAAATCTAGGAATGTACAAGATATTTATTAATAAATATAATCAGCCATAAATATATTATGTCAAGAAAATTTCAATACTTAGTCAGATCGTCTTTTAATGTTTATTGTATTGATCTTGATCATTATAATATATTATTATGTTTCTAATTATATTATATTAATCTTTTATTCGTACTTTAGTAATTTTTGCCAAATAAGTATCTGCAATGAATATCTTGTACCTTCGTTTAAATTTCACGTTAGTAATTTTTTCATTACAGTGTCAATGAAATTTTATAATATTTTCACACGACACACGATATATGATATATGATATATGATAAAACAAGTGTTTGAATACCTTCGTGAGAATGGAACACGTACCTACACACAGCACAATATAATCAAGGAGATTAATTATAAAATAGCCAACGAACAAAAATAAAACAGCCAAAATGCAGAATATTTTATTTACAAGATTTCGAAAACAGAAAACGCAATTCGCGTGTGTCGCGTGTCGACCGCGCGACGACTCGCTCCGGCTCACAACGATCAGATTTTATTCGCAAGCGCGCCAGAGCGAAAGGGTTAAAAAGACGGAGCGGTCGTCAGTGTCTCGAGGTGGCTGGCTGGCTGGCTGGACGTGTTCGACCATCGATTAACACTTTTCATCGGGTTGCCACTCTCGAGTGTGCGAGAAGTTCACGAGAGAGGGACAAAGAGGAAAAGGAGGAGGAGGAGGAGAAACAGACAGGGCTGTCGACGGCGAATTAAAATAAAACGTACGATAGAAAAATCCTCTCGTTCTCCTTGAAGGGTGCCGCGTGCAGCGCGAAACGAATTGACATTCAAACGAGGTAGCGGCCCTGCCGATTTGAAAGCAGACACCTGTATGCTCGGGTCCCCGGGGCCCGCGCATAAACATGCCTCCGCGGCGAGAATAAATCTGAATTCGATTTGCCACGAATTTACGACGATATTGTCGCCCGAGCAGTGAGAAACGACGCGGCCGCGGAGATTAATATCGTCGCGTCCCGGCATGAGCCACGTTTGCGTAAATTTCCCGTTATGCTTGCGCTCGCGCGCCGGTGGAAAAATTCGCGTTGGGACCGGCGGTCTCGCGATATCTCACGTCGAACGTTGATGCATACGGGGTCAGAATGTTGTCTGCGTGGATCTATTCGGAATCGTGATACGTTTTTTCTTTTTTTCTTCTTTTTTTTTTTGAATTTGGTGAAATCTGCACTTTGCGCGCCGATAAAAAGAATACGTCTTTTGTCTATCGTTGTTTAATTACGACGTGGGATACGTGTAAATGTGACTTCGTATGTAGAATATGAATTTACTCTCAATCAAAATTCCACTCTTCGCACATGATGCATTTTATGGGAATGAAATTTCTGGAAAGTGGTAAAAATTGTATTCCTTGTGCGATGTTTGTCTATGTGTGGGACCATCTTCAATGTATTTCAGTTTTTTTTTAAACGAGACGTTCGAATTCACTGTACTGTGTGTCATAATTTTTATGAGTGTGTCTGTAATTGTGTCACAGAAAAATTTCATTAAATTACGAAAGCAGAGAATAAGTCCAAGAATATAGCTAATTTTTCATATTGAGCTTACTATATTATTATTTGGAAAATCGAATAATTTACGCTACAAGATCTATTACGTAAGAGAGTTTTTCCCCGTATCAGTATCAATTTTCGATAAATATATTTACACAATACAACAATATTAATTTATCTACCAAGTATCTAATTAAAATTCTTTTTATGTACCTCTTTCTTACGAATACGACAAAGTATTTGTCATTCAGCACAGTCGATTATCCTTTCTTGTTCCTGCATGTTATTTGGTGTTCACGATAGCATCACGATATATCAAACACAAAGTTGCTACTTTGATATATTAAACGATACTGAAACGTATCATCCAATATATCTCGAATCAATATCGAAGACAAATCCAGGGAGCATCCATATAAAGAAACTCGTTACGAACGATCTGTACACGTGTAACTCGATGATGTTTCCCCCGTTCGTATATACTGGGTGTTTCATTACTTATGGGACACTTCGGGAGCTGATTCTACGCCTAAAAATAATGAAAAAAAGTCATATGAATATATGTCCTATCTGTCTTCGTTCATGAGATATAATGAATTTTTTGTTTTAATTACTTTTACAAAAAATGCTCGAAATGACTACTTTGCATTTGAAGACAAGCCTGCACGCGTCTTGTCATTCATCTGGTTACTCTCTCTATCATTCCTGGTGTTTCTCGAATTTGTCGGAAGCCTTGCTCTACTCTATTTCGTAGTATTTCAGCATTTTCAATCGATGTTGCGTATACAATAGATTTTAAATGTCCCCACAAATGAAAATCTAATGGATTCAAATCCGGAGAACNCTGTTAGTTTCCCATCAAGAAAAAAAGGTCCAATTAAAAATTTATCAATTATTCCTGCCCATACGTTTAAACTAAACTGGTGTTGATGTCTTGAATGCACAATAACGTGTGGGTTTTCTTCATCCCAATTATGATTAAAATTGAATATACCATTCCTGGTAAAACTAGCTTACTAGAGTTTACTCTGTTTATAAAATTCATTATATCTCATAAACGAAGACAGATAGGACATATGGATATATTTATATGGCTTTTTTTCATTATATTTAGGCGTACAGCTCCCACAAGTTACGAAACACCCTGTATATCATTTGCCAGAAATTTTTCGAGGCGCTGCCAGGCATTATTTATTAGGCAGCAACACGACCGCTTCTTTTGTAATTTCTCTGCACCGGTGTGTCGATAACTCTCGCCGATACACGTAATCACGCGTTCGCCACATGCCGCTCTTATGAAACACAGACCGCTGCGTTGTTCGGCGACGATAAAGAGCTGAATTCTACTTTATTCGCTCGCGTATTTCGTTTTTTTTTTTTTTTCTCATTTTTCCCGCGTTTCTTTCTTTTTCTTCTTCCAAATCGACGGGACGGACGATAACGCGTCGTGAAATTCCAATCCCGCCGGGTCTCCTCTGCCCCTGCCGGTTCAATTACAATCCTACCTAAATGGTAGATTCCACTCGGCTCAATAAAGGCGTTTTGCAATTAGCACCGTCTGCATCTCCATCCGTCCGGTGCTCCTCCCGGTTCGTATGTTATTGCCGACGTATTGCATTACGATAGCGCCGAGAGGGGAGACATTGAAGACGTTGAAGACGTTGAAGACGTTAGCTGAAGAAGAAGACGCGCCATGGAAGAGGAACGTCCAATCAGCATCCAGACTCCAAGAGTGTGTCGATCTTTTAATTTTTTTTTTTTTTTTTTTATATTTCTATCGAACAAAATTCTACCGTAGTTGTTCAGTTAACCAAGAACATGCCGATCTTCTTTCTGTAACGAAATCAATTTTCATCGGGAAAAGAAGAAGATCTTTGGTATATTCTTGGCTAACTGAACAATTGCAGTAGAATTTTGTTAAGACGTAATTTTTATAGTGTTAGCTGTACATTCTTTTATTAAATATATGTTTACCTACAAAATTAGGAAATTTTGTATCATTATATTAATTGAATAGTCACGGCAGAATTTTGTTAAAGTTCGTAGTTTGAGCTATGCTTTATATATATGTTTATTTATGAGAAGTTGAATAATTGTGGTAGAATTCTATTTGTAATGTTAATGTAACTTTTATAGTTCTCAGTACAATGTTAGTCAAATTATAATACGTAACAATAATATATACGTGTAATACGTAAATAGATCAAGCATTTCCTCGAGCCACTGCAGATCTTAATTATCATATTAATCATGAAACTACGAAATTTCATGCAGTTTAATATTTTCGTGGAATGCTAGGTGAAAAAATGTATTTCTCCTCCCAGACATTAGGACAATTATCCTACTTTCAATATCTCATCATATTTTCGCTTATTCTTGCATCTTTAAACGAACAGAGGTTACCAATTGACTGGAAAAATTCACAGAATGCAATATATAAAACCGAGTCAAGCACACACATTGAGTCAAATTTCATTCTTCGAATTATACACTTGTGAAAATGTACATAAATAGTCGAGTAATAACATCTTTCGAGCAACTCTATCGGCGACCGAACACCCGTTTCTCCGAAACGTCGGTAAAAAAGCAAAAGTCATTCACAGGGGTGTAACTCTGCATTACCAAGTTTAGTCGACTTGCGTTGAAAAAGTTCTGCTCTGAAAAGTGCACCGTTTTACGTCCTCCTCGTCTGCATCCCTTTCGTCGTTCGTTCGAATGGAGAAAGAGAAAGAGAGAGAGAGAGAGAGAGAGAGAGAGAGAGAGAGAGAAAGGAATTAACAAGTTAACATACGTATGTACGAGGGGCCGGCGTGACGGCGCGTAATTACCTTCGTTACGTTGCGTTAACGTACGTTTACTCTGGCCGACATATCGTTAAGTCGGCCAACCGATTCCGTCGAACGATGGAAGAAAAAAAAAAAAAAGAAAAGAAAAGAGCGCCAGGGATTGGAAACGACTGGAACATCCGCCGTCTTCCCTCTGTATCGCCGCGTTTCACCGTGGAATTTTTATGGCGGTCGTTCGGGCTAGGATCGAGCCAGCTTCGAGTTCCTCCTCCAGTGAAGGAGTGCTAGCACGGAGGCCACTTGCCAGCTCTTTACCACTTTCGCGTTTAAGCGGCTATTAGCGGCGATTCTCGCGGCCCACACTGTTGAACAGCCCACCTTCCGACCATTATTACCTTCCCTACCGGGAATCTATCCCCGGACACCTCTTTGTTCGCGCGCCCGTTACAGATATGTGCCACTTTTAATCCTCCGCTTCCTGATTCATCGGGGCTCCTCCCCGTCGAGAAGTTCCCTTGGATTGGTTAGGAACTTAGACGCGCTGTCGTAAGTCTGTCCACGATTCGGTAATTCTACTTACAAAAAGGGACTCGCGAGTATTTACTTGGATGGGGAGGTGGAGTGTCGTGCAAGCATAACAAACGCAAATGTTACGAAGAGCGTATACTGTACCAATGAGAATGAAAAATTATCGATATTTATATATAAATTAAATTTATTTTGAAAGAAAATTAGATGTTAATAAATACGACAAACATTCAATTTCTAAATATATATTTATTTTTTTTATTTTACAAATACATATACTTTCGAGATAATTGAAATTATTAAAGTAAATTAATTAACCCCGATACAAAGATAATGAAAAATTATTGATACGACTTCGTGGAGGAGGAGGATTCCACTTGGTGGATCATTTTGAAGCATCAAGTCTTCACTTTAAAAGTAGTGAGATCATGTAATTCTTTTTTGAAGCGAGGGAAAATGATCTTTCCTCGAAAATTGTAGAACTTCAAAGTTATGTTGAAACATTAAAAAATGATTTTTGTGACTAAATCTATCGAATATTCTCTTCGCAACAATCGTTTTTATAGGATTCTTTTTTCACCAGTTTATTTTTTCCCCAAGTATTTAATCATTTCTACACATTACTTTAGGTTTGCTTCAAGTTTGACCAATATATATATAATTGTTGTCGTGCCTAGTTTTATTAATACAGTACTAGTAAATTATAAAGATATTATATTATAAATGTTCGAATACTTTGTAACTATGGCTGCACACACGTGATTCTGTAAATTTCTTTTATTTTAAATTTGTTTCAAGTCGCGCCTCACTGCAGTGTTAATGAAATATAAAAATATTTCATAATATACATGTACATATATAATGTACACGTAGTATACTGATATAATACATATCGGATACATTATTAAAATAATACTTCCATGAACAACTAGCTACATACAGATTTGTAAATTCTAAAAATTATCCCTCTGCAATCGCGTGTAACCAGAGGAAATTATACATTTCGAGGTATGTTCAGTCACGTTCACAAGAATTCACAGGAGACTTTGCAACTCCAGATGGTACAAAAAAAAAAAAAAAAAAAAAAAATATTGAAACAATGAAGTTTTTTTTCACAACTGACAAATAACAGAATGTGAAAA
>NW_025110456.1:41689-89627 GCF_011392965.1 Frieseomelitta varia | reverse complement strand
AAAAAAAAAAAAAAAAATATTGTAACGTACTAAAATAGATCGAAAATAACGAGACACCGTCCGAGAGATTCCGCCTCCTGGAGAGCAATCGAGCCACATCAGCATGGCGGATCGTATAAGGTCAGATCTGGCGTTGTGGTATCCTTCGTCGATCACCCACGCCCGATGCCTACACCCATTGTTCAGCGTAGGAAGGTCGTTTTCGAGAGGAACAGGTTCGCGTTGCACGGTGGAATTCGCCCTTTTCCTGGAAACCGCTTCGCTTGACGACGCGATTTTCAGAGATCGCGATGCTCACGCCATTCGGCGGAGCCACACTCGCGCCGAGATGGGAGATTAGCCCTCGCCTAGGCCTCTAATAATCAGCCATCTGTGTGGAAAACGAGTTAGAAGCGGGCCTATCGCTGCCATCCTGTAGCAGATCTGCTTAGAATCCACAGCTGCTAATACATGTAGTGACGCAACGCTGACGGATATTCTTCGTTAAAGCTCGCTCGATTAGATAACGCGTGTGTAATGTCAATTCCTCGCGTTTCCCGTAAATTGATATGGGATGTAGGAGTGAATTTTATGGTGAAACAAAAGTTTAGGTCTTTAGTAGACGTTATTTCCCGTTTGCTGCGTGCAAACAGATATTCGTTCGTAGACGCATATCCGTCAGAATATGAACAAGTGATTATTAAACTACAGACGTGTATATTTGCAGAATGTGAAAGATTTAAAATTACTTAGGTGACCTGTCGGACAAAATTGATACTTCGATCTTCCGTTGATACTCGACTAAACTAAATACGATGTTTTTCTATTTATTTCAGTGTGTAAATTCATTACTTGATGCGTTTAAGAACAAATAGTGCACGCGAGCAAGTGAAATAGACAGGCATTCGTGAAATAGAAATGTACGAATACTCCTGCATCAAAAATTACCCGGCTCAAGATCCGGACTCATTTGCCACACGCGAATTATACTCGCGTACATCTGAAATCAACCTGTAAACTTCATACTCTGTTGTAAACGTACTTCATACTGCGTCGCATCGTTCTCGATCTCGATCTCGATCGGAAAGAAGCGCAGCAGCTCGTGACGACGATCGACGGAATGTGGCCCGATCGCAAGACAAGAGGCGTCGCGGTCGAGGAAATGCGATTAGAACGGTCGGCTACGAGGTTTTCCTCGGCCCTCGATTTCCTCTGTGGAACCAGTAGAGCTGGTTCACTCAGCTAAACGATGTACGTGTTACAATGCAGCATCGCCGCCGAAGGTCAGCCCTGTAAATTCTTGTCACTCATCTCGGCACTGCAGACAGTGGTCGCGAGAATCTCGGCCGGAAGATCGACACGTGAACGGTGAATCCACCGCCTAAAACGTAATTCACAATTCACGTCTGTACGATGGGGCGAATTAAGAGGCGAGCTTTCCCTTTATCATCTCTTGACAGGCCAGCGAGATTAATTGGTGAGTGTAACGCCAGTGAATTTGAGGATCAAAAGGGGGGGGGGGAGGGCGGATTTATAGGATTTTATTGTGGATGGAGTGACAAATTGTGGCTTAGGATTTATCGGTATGTGGGCTGTGTTTGTAATTGTGGTTTTACGCGAAAGAGCAAGATTTTTTATTTTATTTGAGACAACGTATTCGGAATATAGTTTGAATTTTATATACTTCGAATTGGCCAAATTGAAATTGAATACAATTGGCTATGATGCAATGTAATTGGATAAATATAGTAAAGATATTTTTATATTTGAATAAATTTTTATCTGAATACGTAATACGAATACATTGTCCTCGTTCGAATCAACTTTTGTTTGAATAACATTTTTATTCAAATAAATACTTGTGCGATCGGATATTTATTCAATATAATACTTTATTACTTTCATTCTTTGTCTATCATCCGAACGAAATTTTCCCCAACGCAAAGATACGCAAAAAAATTTACCACTCGAATCTATACATCGATCATACACTTAAATGAATTGGAATAATTTCAATAAGATTGAATATTCTAATTATTTTGATATTCTGATAATTTATTAGAATATTCTAATTGTTTATAATATTTCGAATAATTTGTTTGTGACAATTAACTTTAACAATTAAGTCTGACAATTACAGTTGAACATAATTTTCAATGCAAAGTTATTAAAGTTCATGTAACGTTCCAAGTAACTTTCTCTGCGTTAACTCTGCAAATTCTTTAATTCTTCATCGGCGGTTCAAAGATCTTTCCCCATCTCTCGAATATCAAATCATCGATATTCGGCCTATATTTATCATATAATAAATTTTATTATATTTACTATATAAAGTAATAAAAATAATTTCCATCTATCCGAGTGCTTCGTGATTCGCATCGAAATTCACGCGTTGCGCGTCAGATGGAGACCGAATTCATAATCCGCAATCTGGGGTTCGATCTCGAGGAAAAAAGGCTGAATATGTTATCAGAGAAAAAGAGAGAGAGAGAGAGAGAGAGAGAAAGAAAGGAAGTGCTGTCACGGCGAGAGACAGGATCGCTATGCTAATACGCGGTTGGCCACGTAGGGAGGGATCGCGTTTGCTATTAGGAATGGCATGTGGCAAAGGGCAGCGCGTTGAACGAGGAGGAAGATTAGGAACGCTTGCACCTGTGCCCAGAGAGAGGGTGTACGCGTAATCATACGTTAAATGCCACTAATCCGATAAGAAATTGACTGACAAATCGCCGTTCTCCACCGGGCGACCCACACCCACACAAGCCGCCACGTCACGCGCGATCGCTGCCCAAGCGATCCGCGAGCGCCGGAAAGAGAGAGTAAAACCTTTAATGTCAGGTGGTGCTTCGTCATTCCACGGATACTGCGCGGAGCTCGTATCTCTCCATATTATTAACCTATCCTTTTTGCAATTAACAGAACAGAATCGCGGCGCGTGCGAGAGACTCGTGATATTGCGCGTAGATGTACACTGTCACTTTCGGAAGTATATAACGTATATAATAATACACGGGTGTGTCAAAAGTTTCTTCCCTATCTTTTTTAACGAAACATCAAAATATAAGGAAAGACTAGTTTTATCAATTCTCAATTAAATTCAATTGAATTTTTAAATTAAATCAATTTATATTTAATTTGTGCACTTTAATCTGTAGAAAAAGAACTTTTTTTTAAATATGCAATAAAAATAAGATTTATTTTTTTTTTTTTAGTAAGAAGTGATTTTTGGCCCATTTTTGGCCCATTGTATATAACGAGCCTCTTAGAAGTTTAACTAGAATTGTTCATTCGTTTTTTAATCGCGCCGTGTAGACACACGATTAATATCGGAACTCGTCAATACGACGGATTTCAGATTTTGTCAATTGCTTAAAAGATAATGGTATTTTTGCCAAAATTAATATCGATTTTTGTTTAGACAGAAACGTAATTATAGAAATTTATTTATGTATTTATGTATTTATTTATTTATCACGATTGTGACGATTTTACGTGTAGAGTAATTTAATACGTATCATTAATTCTCTAATATTAGTATTCAACTTTTAAGAAACGAATGATTCTACAAGTTCATTCAGCGAACGAAAATTACCAAGTATGATTTTAAGAAACGATATTTATAACATCATTATTTTTCCGTGCTTTTCAATTTATGGGATTGATCAGTATCACCTCTGAATGGCTCGTATATTGTATATTTGCGAGTGACACAGTTTAAAAAATACGATACTTACTCATTTTTTAAATACTTCTCGGCTAATTATTTTAAGAAACATTTTATTCATTTATTTCTATAATTTGGCCGATAGAGAAGAATCATGTTATTCTGCAAACGTGTTTTTGATTGACAAAATAATTAACAATATCTTTCATTCGAATTGAAAGATAATTGATAAGAAGGATTAATAATACTTCTAAATAAAATGATAGTTTATTTGAAAGACAAGTTTATTTGAAAACAACAACAATTAATAATTTGGTTCATTTTTACGATAAAATATTGTTTTATATAGCCAAGCGAGTGGTTCTCAAGACTTTTGAACGTCAGTATATCTGCGAGTTGCGATGCCTTTCCTCGTTTGCAATGCGTTTCCTTTTAATCGACGCGATGAACGCTCTCGTGCCGCTTGCGTTCAAACAAGGAAGAGGTTGTACGTTAACTTTCGCTTTCAGTTTCGAATAAACATGACTGCAAGATGAAGGAATTCCTCCAAGACTACACTCGAGAATGCAGATTCTTTCTAAATTCTTCGAATGAAATTCTGCGAAATGCGATTTGTTCAGTTTATTATTGTCGAAGAAACGAGATTTTACGTTCGAGATAGGAATTTCGTGTCAGTGGGCGAAAATTTACAAAATATTAAGCTTTTATAATTTAAAAATATTCAAATTATGGAAAAGTCGTTAGTTTTAGATTTCTCAATTCCAGACAATTGCAGTTATAAGTCTTCTTTATACCGAAACGAAAGTGAAATCGAAAATCGAAGATCAACGGATAAAGTTTCGCGTTGGTGCAATAGAGAAATTGTGTGCAAAAAATATCTGCCACGGTCAATGATTTTCCAATGGTTGTATTGGAGGAATACATATATCCAATGAAATTCTTTTTATACCAAAATGTTACAACATTTGCTATACGTGCGCACAGAGAGAACAGAGGTAGAGTTTCATATTGGGAATAAGAACCTTGCGCCAAGGTTTGTAACTGGTATCAACTTTCGCTTTCGATCATAATAATTGCATTATTACGTAACGAGAAAACAATGGCTTATGATAAGAGCAGTAACATAGCAATATTTACTCGCCAACGTTAATTAAATCCATATAAAAGAAGATAACAGGTAATTGGAGTATCAACTAACAGACGGGAACGTAGTAAATTTCATTTCCTAAAACAGCAAATCATGAAAAAAGAGCATCCCACGGACAGATTGTTAGACTATCGCTTAACTTTCGCTTTCGAACGATCTATCACACGAGGATAAAACGAGGAGAAAGCGAAATTTGTCGTAAATCATCGACAGAAACCAGCCAGCGTTTAACCGTTTATGTTCAACCAAAAAATCAACGGCGTTAACCCATACCTTGTTGCCCGGATGCAGTGTCGACGAGCAGACCAGGGCGAACGTCGATCTTCCCACCACTTCACAACTAGCCCACGGAGCAACTTATCCGTTCCGTTCCCGTTTCCGCTTTCGTGTCGAATACGACACGACCAGACAGCCTGTGACACTTTGCCTGTAGTGCACGTGGTTCGACGAACTTGCTTCCTCCTTCGAGGGAAATTCTTCCGAAAATTCTCTCGAATAAATCGATCGATGTAAATCGTCCGTCAACGACAACGAACAACAGTCAATGCACGCACAGAAGGTTCCGGGTGCGGTCTCGAATCGACAAGGCCAGCACACCACGCCGGTCACCGAGCACACGTCACGCAACACGCCTCCGCATGAGGCATCGATCTCATAAACAATCCGGTCCGCGAGGATTTCGAAACACCGCGGGAGATATCCTCCCCGCGAGAGGAGGTCACAGACCAGGCCGTGAAAGGGATGGTGAATAGGACGAAGGATGGGGAGGAAGAAGGACTAAGGTGAAGAGAGAAGATGTCCTGTGTGTGGCGAGAAGGGAACCTGGTGTGCCAACCAGACAGAGGGAAGATTTCAGGCTGAGGGGTTGGTGCCAGAGCGTGCTCGGTTCTCTCGAACGCGAAATTCGTGGCGAAATACTACCTAGGATCGTCGTCGTGCGAACGACGTCCAAGAGGCAGATGACGGGCTGACGTTGGGGGTCGTTGCCGCGTGTGGATCGTCGTGGATTGGTGATCGTCGTCAGAGGGAGATCTCGCGATGGCTCGAGCCTCTTGGTCTCGGGAGAACTGACAGTGGCCTCCGCTCACCGGAGTAAGGTACACCCTACTACCTCACCACTACAACAGCTAGTTGCCGCTGTTACCACTACTAGCCGGATCATGCTACAGCTACAACGACTACTACTAATGCTACCACTATCGGCTGGGATCACTCTCTCCCTTCTGTTCTCTCTCTCTCTCTCTCTCTCTCTCTCTCTCTCTCTCTCTCTCTCTATCTATCTATCTATCTCTTTCTCTTTCTCTCGGTGTTCGCCACTCGTCCGGTCGTTCTACGACGCCGATCTCTCTGACGGCTCTGTTTCTCCTCGTCCGATCCTCTGTCTCTCGTTCCTCCTTCGCACGCCATCCCGAATCCCTGCCAATCCAGCTTCATTTTCTCCGTCACGACGTGGCGGCGGTTCTCTCGTTGCACGTATGTACATATAGTACGTGGAGCAGCACCACGAAGACTCGCCGAAGACGTCCTTACCATATGTGAAAGGCGCACCCACATGGAACTCTCCGGTGCCTGGCCTCGTTGCGCCCGTGTTTATGATTCTGTTACGGGATCCCCTTGGCTGCGTACACGCGCCGTCTTCAAACTATCTCGTGGACGAGGGTCGTGGAACGCGTCTCTCTTCCTTGTGTTCGACACCACGCTCCCTATCCTACGTCTGTCGTGGCAGTTCTGCGGGTCAATTTTGAGATCTTTTCGTGTTTCTTGCCCCCGTGTTAGTTGAAACTAGCTCGATCTTGTTACTAGATTGCTTGGCGATTTTTTTCAACCTCTGTTCAACCCCTTCAATTTTCAGTTTGCGTTCAATTGATAAATAAAAGTTTACTTTTCTTCGCAGCATTGGAAATATATAAATTTTTAAATAACGACATGAATATGTAATACAATTAATTTGGAATTAGATGAGACTACCGTCTACTTAGTGCGGATATCTCAGTATTCAAACAGCATTGTGACTAATTCTACTTGGAAAAATAAATAACAAAGTCTTTCGTTCAAGACTCTGTTTTCTGGAGAAAATTGAATTTGAAAATTTGCCATAAAATATACTCGAATTTAGCTAATCTCGGACTAGGATAGACACGAACAAAAACCAGACAGAGTTTTATTAAGAATAAATCCAGTACACGTAGATTCATTATATTTGATGGTACTATATTATGTTCTAAATTTTGTTGAAATTACACATCGAATTAATGCTCGTTACTCTCGACGAGCTGCTGTGGGAGCACTCTTCAAGTACACGTTTTCGTCCAGTTCTTCGTTTATTGAAATCTTCGCGCGCCGTAAAAATCGAGACGCGTTTGACAGGATGCTAACGCGTGTCCGTAAAAAATAGGAAATTGCCAATGAAACAAGAGAGTCGCGAGTGTCCGATCGATAATGAAGGATTCAGCTAATACGTTACCAAAAGGAAAACAATATCCCATTACGGGAACTCGACAATATTCTCCTCCTCGCGCGCGAGTAAGGAAAGCAAGAAATACACACAGAATGCGTCGTCCAATTATAAAGGCCGATTGTTTTTTTCTTTTGCCCCAAGTGAACTTAATAAATCTGAACAGGGGAAATGATGCTGTGTAATCTGCATAGTGTGTTGTACATCATCCGCTAAAAAAAAAAAAAAGAAAAAGAAAATGTGCACGTATCTCAGTAGCAAAGAGTATAGAACGAAAGATATTACGGCGAGTATGACACGCCTAGTAGTGGAAAGAGTATCAGAATGTGACAGGTGAGGCAATAATCGTGCGGTACACTTGAGCGCCTATTATTCCTTGGCTTTTCCGAGCCGGCAACCGGTTGAGACGTTCAACGGGGAGCATTGCACCGGCATTTTTGTCCTCGCGGCGAATCGAGGAGCCCTCGTGGAAAGCAGTGAAAAATACAAGAGTACTCGTAGAAAGCACAGTGATCGAGTCGAACGTCAGATCCTTCGGAAGGAACGAACGTTTGTCTAATTTTAGACCGTTTCTAGAAATTTGATTCGTTTCTGTCGCTTTTGGGATTTGTCGTTAATTCAAATGAAAGAAATTCACTTGAAAAAGAATTGTTGCATTTGTAGAACAAATATTGTTCAAGTGCCAGTTCTAATTGTTCTTAAATAAGACTAAAAATATTTTTCTCATTTTCAAGTGTTTCTACTTTATTTGCAAGTAGAGTGTACTGTGTATAAATATTGAAAATACTGAAATTTGATCGAGTGTTTTCTAAAAGTAGACTTTGTTTAATTGCGCGCGAACTTTCTCGAAAAAAGAAAGAACAGAGCTACTACGTTCCCACCGTTTCGCCAAAATTGACGAAATATGATTCTTCTGATGTTGCACACGTTGCACAAAACTTTCGCGATTACGCTTATTAAGTATGGTCTCGAAAAACATGCCGGTATAATTACACAACGGCAAATTGCATAGAAATGTTGGTATAATTACTGTCGTTTACAGTCAAGATTTTTGTTTTTTAACGTTAGCTGCGTAATTTGAGTCATATACGTGTCGAGCATTTAAGTTGAGCAAACTTTAATTACCATGTAAATTGGTTAGTTTTTCATGCGATTAATTGCGCGAGTTGCACGGAAGTATTTCATACAGAGTGGCTACAAAATGTATCTACTTAATTAGATTCAAATTCATTAAATTTGGTGATATTCTTATATAGTAAATTATAGTAAATTATATATAAGCATTAAATATAGTAAATTATAATTGCTCGGTTGTCATACAATTCATAGTAAATTATAGTAAATTATATATAAGTATTAAATATAGTAAATTATAATTGCTCGGTTGTCATAACATTCTTCATTGAATTTCAAAGAATTCTGTCGTAGAAACAAAAACTTATTGAAAACTCTGAGATTATTGTTTCCTTTAAGTTAAAACGTCTATTAAATTAATATAAATCCATTAATACCTATTACAATTTTATTCGCAATTCTACGTTTTCATCCGTAAAAAACAAGAGTATTAACATCAGATTGTATCGAACATTATCATTCCAACGCGTCGTTTCCAAATTTATTCACATTTAATTAATTATATCTAATTATTCGTATTTAAATTTGTTATTTAAACATTTCCACTCGGTGTGATCACCGAGGACTCCTCCGAACACGTTTGAACAGCCAACATGCGCGTACGTTTGTCAACGTTTGAAGAATCAAAAATCGAGATCGACCACCGACGATCGTGCGCCAATGGTGTCGCGGCAGGAAATCGCTCGAACCAGAGATAAATATTTGCCAAAGAGAGAGTGTCCATTAGGTGGAATTGGCAGGTTTTGCTCCACTGCAAGCACACAGGGACAACAACACACGCTGTAGATTTAGGTAGATGTTGCAAATGAGCCTCTACCGTGCACTTGCCATTTTGTTTCCTGGATAATAAATATGCTCGAACTTGAGAAGGGGCCACGGGTTGGGAGGTGGTCGTGTGGAAGGGTTGGCCGAGGGGAACGATACAGCATCGTATTTTCTGCCCGTTCATGCGGAATCGGCATGTCGTAGATATCGTTCGCGACCTTCCTCTCTTGCTCTCCCTCGTTGCAAGTTATAGAGTGAGAAAGAGAGAGAGGAATGTTGGCTTGGGTTGGGTTAACGGTGTATACCGGGGACCGTGTCGATGCTGTGTTTCCTTCGTTTGTCCACCGGCACTGGATGCACTGAATTTTACGGTGTGCGCACAAGGGTGAACCGTCAGAACGCGTCCACGATCGAAAGACGACAACAAGTTGATGCAACAACAACAACAACAACAACAACAACAACAACGTCGGAGCACGGAGAAAAGAGAGAGAAAGAAAAAAAAGAGGGAAGTGCATACGGATAGGAGCGAGATTCATTGCTATGCGGGATGCAGAGACGAGCACTGGTGCACTCTCCGGTGCATCGGGGATTCGTAACGATCCGTTATTCCGCGACACGAACCAACGGTCCAATGTGAACTCGAACGCGAACGAAGATGAAAAGATACGTATCGATCGGACGATGAAAAATGCAAAGATCGGGCTGGAATAGGTTGTGGACATTGGGCAGATACTTTCTTTCCTTTTAGAAACGATTTTTCGCAAGCTAGGTTTTAGGAAGATCAGTTGTTATCGATTTCTGCTATTGCAAATAGTACCGTGTACAACCTTTACAAGCTATATGTAATTTGTTTTAGTTTTTGAGTACGTTTCTTTATTATGCACGATATAAACTGTCAACGCCTGTAAACTCGTGAAAATCACCAGGCGAAATTAAAAAAAAAAAAAGAAAACACGAAAAGTATATACGTACTTTTGAGAATTTTGTCGTCGATATAAAGAACGTTATAAAGAATAGATGTTAATAGGCTGAAAATGCACGATGACTTTGGTAATAGATAGATTACGAATGTTCGTACAATTTCATAATATAATTATTATAAACAAAATAATTCAAGATATGGAAACTAAATACTAGTTGAAATTTAATATTTTATTTGAATTCTTCTGTATTCTGGAATACTTTCCTCCTGCAAAACAATTGAATTACAATGTTATTTAATTACGTTTGATAGTATCGCGGGCTAAGATGCTGAATATTGTAATTACTATATATGGACGAACATGGCACGTAATGAGTATATAATTAAAGTAATTAAACTGAAGAGAACAAAAAAACAGATTGTCGGATAATGTCTTTTTAATGATTTTTGATATAGCGTGCCGTAATCAAAACGTAATTCTCGCAAATTTTATTCGAATACATCATAATTATTTTAGTCTTTTCTTCTTTTTCTTGTATGTTTGTTATTGATCAGTGCTAGGATCTACAAATTATATGTATATTTGAAAACATGCAGCGATGTTTAAATGCGAATTTTGAAACATTCAAATTGTTTGTAAGTAATTTTAGTAAGAAATGGTAGCACAGCGACGGATCAATCTCTTGCGGTTATAGCGAAGTATAATAGGTGGTCACTTTGATAAGTAGTCTTATTCTACTTACTTTCCCCTTAAGAACGATCGTCTGGCCAATTCTCTTTGTTTTTTTTTTTTTGCTTAATAAAATTAGATGCTGAATGTTCGTCAAATTTTACAATATTAAAATTCGAAATTAAAAATTTATCGAGAGAAAAAAGTTATCAAGATCATACTTTGATTTCAGCAGATAAAAAGAAAAAAATAGAAACAAAGAGTCGTACATACCGGTCAAATTTGTCTCATAGCTTTCGCTTAAATTGAAGATATTTTTTAAATTAAAAATGCTTGAAAAATACGCAGCAGAGTTAATATTTCTTAGAACGTGATGAAAACGGAATTGTCATTGTTCGTACTTGAAAAATTCACAATAATTTCGAAGTCTCGAAATCTTTTTATATACATAGCATTTCATCATTTCAACTCTTCGATTGTACCTGCAACAATCGTTCAACTAAAATTCTCATTGCAAGCTGAGAGGTTGTAAATGAGATAAAGGAGTAGGAAAAATTTCAAAATCGATCGGCTGTCTCTCTCTCTCTCTCTCTCTCTCTCTCAATTCTTGCAAAGAGGAACACGCGATGGCAGAGTCAGCTGCGCCGGTGACACCCTGTATAATATAACAACGCAAGAGAAATTTTCATAGCCTCGAAGCCATTCGTAGCGGTAGGTCTCGGGCGTTATAAACTAAATAAATAATCCGCAGCATCTGGTCTCATCGCATCTGCGTACATGTCGCACAGGAGATTAATAAATCGTTCTCTCCTCTTTTCCCTCGGCCTCGCCGACGCGTGCTACGCGCGCAAAAATCTAGGTAAGCCCATTTGCCGTAGGACCGCGTAAATCACCGTCATTGTCTTGTTGCTTTATTACTGCTTACTGCCTCGCGGATCCCTCTGCCGGCCGATCGGCAACTTCTCTCCTTCACCTTTCCACCCGGTTTCTTACTTCTACTCTCCTCGGCTACTATTCCTAGCTACGCTCTCCTATGTTTCAGCTCTTACGTATTAGACCAGTGCATAAAATATTTCGTGCAGGATTCATAATACTTGATTAATGCTTGGAAGACAGAGGAATTAAGCTTGTTTTTTTTTTTTTTTTTTATTGAGAAAGAAAGATTTGTTGACAGTTCTGTAATGTTAGAATATAATTGCCAATCTATACGCGTATGTACATGTTAAGCATGTCGAAGTAAAAAGTGTGAGAGTTGTACATGTATGTTGGTGTGAAAGGATTTACTTTGTACATATTACACGGTATGTACAGCGAAGAAAGTTCTAGAAAGAATGAAGCCAGTGAACAATAAACAAGTGTCTATAAAATCAGAAAATTAATTGAGACGACTATTAAAGAACTAATATTCCACTGCAACAGATTAATAAATTCCAACATATAAAACACGGTTTTGAACACGAACATGTGTGTACACTATTGCCCATTGTATCAATTTTGAGATTTTGTATGTTTATGCAAAATTGGAATTGTTGCAGAAATGTATGCACGATGCATACAATAAACAGAAGTACCTGTTCGTGGAAAATATTCGAAATAGAACGTAAAAATTTTCTTTTTTAATTTCACTCTTTCTCACTCAAAAAGAGGGGAAAAAAACTTCGATATTATACCGATCGTGTTGTATCATGTCTCGTCGTGGACGATTCTTTCGTTGCTGCTGGGCTACCACCATGGTGGCGCGCTGGCCGGGGATCTTTGATCATCCGGCAGGGATTACGTGGATGAATATAAGTCAACCCCCCGCGAGAATGAGTAATGCGTTGCCCGTAGCCGCGAATTACCGGCGATAATTCGCAGGGGGGTGAGAAATCTCCGTAGCATGCATCGCGATGCATTATAACCCGCCGCGCGGTAGCCTAATTTTATTGCGGCCTACGTCCACCGCCTAGCTACCACCGCCGCGAGATTTGTCGTGCCGCGAGGATTAAGCCCCACGATGCCGAAGGCATTGACCGAACCGCCATGATGGAAATTACACGAGGACCCTCTCTCGCGAATTTTATCCACGGTGGACGGGATTAGAAACTGTTCGTCGAAGTTCGCAGAAGTTACGAGAAGGGATCACGATGCCAGCCTGTTGCCAGCCTGTTTACGACGATCGTCGCCTTTACCGGTTTTCTTTTTTTTTTTTTCTTTCTCTTTTTGGATCGATAAGACTGCGTGCATGTATCAAACATTGACCGCAGTGTTTCAAGGTCTGTTGATGAGAAATGATTATACAGTCCTTTGTAACTGTATTTTGGTTTATCGAGTAATTTTGTTTGTTTGGATATTGGGATTAGGACGAGATAGATACAGCGGTCAAATTGATATCTATAGATGTTGATTTAGAATATCAAAATTTTGATGATGGTTAGGTATTAAGGTATAATACTAATTACTAATTACTAAGGCAATATTTTAGGTATTAAGGTATAGTACTAATACTAATTACTAAGGTAATATTTTAGGTATTAAGCAACCAATGAAAATTCATGTGTCATGATTAGTGAAAAGATTTCAAGTACGTGAAGTAATTTTATTAATTTATAGAATCTAAATTGGTGAGGTTTTAAATAGCAAGTATCTGACTGAAAATTTTTGTATCTAATTCTAAACTCTTCTAAAGATAGGGAGTATTTTATTTAATATAATTTTGCATATTCCTTCAATTAACCTGTACGTTACGATTTAACGATCACAAAGTCATAATAATAATTTTGTCGTTTTTCTATTGAAAGGAAGAAAAAGATCAAACAGACTTTTCTTCCGCATATTATACCGGGAATTACATCATGTTTTCTGAACATAGTACACGGTCTAATGATTCGTTTGCTCATGAATTGGTTATTATTTTATGCGTAATTATTCGTTCGTGGAACACACATCGAAATGTTCGGTAATTATAGAGGAGTTAGCTCGTTCGTTGTTATTTTATTTCGAGCAGCCGTAACGTATCAGTAATAAGTCATAATTGAACGGTGCGTAAACATATAATTTTTTAAACAGTATAAGCGACGATTTGTCTAAAACGTCAATTCACTTTTTCCTTCCTTTTTTCGTTCAATTTTTATTGCTCAAGAAGGAACAGTTTTCACCGGTATAAATAAATTATACTATACTTAGCTTGATGCCGTTCTTTACACGGTGAAACGAACATGTTCTTCGAGAGTAGACTTCAGGTAGTAGTACACTTCAAGTGTAGCTGCATACGGAAGAATTTCATTGAGTGTTAAACAGTATTATATGAGATCTCTAGGTGTAATTACGATATTAAATTATGATACGAGCAAATTATTCGCGATTGTACGTAATTAAAGTTAATGGAAATTTTAGTGGACGACAAAATTATACGTCACGTATGAAATATCATGCTTTGGACGTTAATTAAAAATTAATAAATAGTATTTTGGTATTGATATATATTGATCGTTATAGTACGTGATTAGATATTACGGAAAAATATTAATAACCAATTGTTCAATCATTTAACCATACAATAAGTGTTGACAAGCATAACGAAATAATATTGTAATTCGAATTTGCACTTTACTATATTAATAAATTATCACACTTTATATATAAATATATAATTTATATATAAATTTATTAATATATTTTTTAATTTTATATTAATATATTTATTAATTTTATGTATTTATATATAAATATATATAAATTATCACACTTTATATATAAATAAATATGTTCTTTATATATAAATATATTCTACAAGATATTACTTGTATCAAATATCTGGGGATTTCCATATACAGTTTTAAATTTCTTTCAAACTTCAAAGTGTTACATACATAATGTGTTTATAAAAAATTGCTACGAGTCTTCGTGGGCAACTGTGTTTCGACATTGTTTGAACGCATTCTCGGCTTGAGGCGATCACGAGATACTCGAAGAGAAAGGAAGAGAGGTGTTCGAGGGCGATGAAATTCTTAAAGGAAAAGGGAATCTGTCCGCTTCGTGGCTGGGGCACAAGAACGGTGCATTCATCGAGTCTAAATCGCGAACACACTTAATACAAAAACGACCTACCCGCCGACCCACCTACATTACGTAGGCAGACATACGTACGTACAGGGTGTTTGGTCGAAGTGCAACTCGCAATGGTGTTCGGATGAAAATTATAACATACTTACGAATAAATAAATCGACGGAGAGTCGCTTAAATCCATTAATTCAAATTTAATTGAAATTTTGCCAGTGTAGTTCTGCGGGTAAAAATAAAACGAAAACGTCACGTCAACAAGAAGTCGACAGATGCTCAACAAAAATTTCGAATATTCCTCGTCTTACAAACTGGACTTCAGTCTAATTTTCATCTGTATATACTGAAAAAAATATGTGTGTATGTAAAGTCCGAGATACTCTGTACACAGTGATGACATTCTGTACAATATTTCAATCGTTTTCGATAAATTAATGTGATAATTAGAGTCACACTGGGGAAAATGAGTACAATTAAATATTTCATTCACTAAAACGTGAAATTTAAATGCGAATCAGAATTCGAATTAAAAAATTTGACTGACAGTCAATAATGGTAAATCTCTACCAATGAACACCCTCTGTATATACACCTTTACACGCAAGAATTAAAATTAAAAAAGTCACACCGTTACGGTGAGTAAGACAGTGACAAGTGCAGGCATCGTAGAATATTTATTGAAACGAGCTTCGATTACAGTCGAATTGAACGGATCTCTGCCAGTGGACACCCTGTATATGCACATTCGTAGCCGAAGCAGAGCCGGCGTGATATCACGACATCGGGATGCAGATGTTTAAGCCCACGAGAGCATAAGTTGGTAGGAGGAAGACATGCGCTGGTAACCGCGCTTTAAACTATACTCGTTACACGGTGTTATTAATGGCCGATGTTTCGCGCTGGCCAGAAGAGCCGCGGTATTCACGCGTCGCTCTAACCTGCGAACGCCCACGGGAGGGAGTCGTCTGATTCGTCCCGCGGGATATCGCTCGACCCAGAAGATTCAATTAACGAACGCCGTGGCTGGCCGGTAAAACGCGAGATCGCAGTTTCCGCGCGTTTGTGAGTGGCCACGCTGACCTGCCGGAAGTGAAACTTCGCCGCGTTTTCAGAGGTTGAATCCTTTTGTATTTTTTCTTTTTTTTTTTTTTTTTTCTTGGATATTTAATACTCGGAGATTACGGAAACAATTGAGGAAATTTTTTCAATAGGGTAACAAGAACGCGATTTGCGCGTGTTAGATGCGAGATGCGAGGTCGCGCTGTGGTTTTCAAGGTTTCATCGATTGCCCACTTTGCTCTTATTTCTTTGATCTTTGACATATTCACTGGCAAGTGTCATATGGGCAAGGGGTATTTCCAATTTTTAGATTAAAAATAAATCAAGAATTGATTCATCGCAGGACGTGTTCATTGATATGTACAGTAGAATTTTTATGCAATAGTGTTCGTCTAAAAATAAAAAGTAAATCTTGATCTAAACTGTCGAAATTGCAACTGTGTAAAGAAATTGTAACGTCTCGTTTTGAGCAACTGCGTGTCGTTCGTATTCGTCTGATGGTAAAAAGTAACCTTGATCTATACTGTCAAGATTGTTGCAACTACGTAAAGAATAAAAATCGTTTTATCATGGAAATTTCAATTTTGTCGGACGATATAAAGGAAACTCGCGGAAACTTAGCGTAATTTTATTCTTTTGTAGAGAATCGTACAGATAAAGGATCAGCAGGTAAAATTTCAAAAAAAGAAGAAAAATTAGGTTATTTATAACTGAATGTATTGCATGCACGTATGCTCACCATCGCACAATTTATAACGTAACATAATAATTTGAAATGAAATTACGTGAATGTCACGAATTCCTGATCACGATGAGATTTATTGTACAGACAAGTAGGTACACATAACGTATAATTTGATTCAATCTTGTTAAAAATAGAAATACGAAAAAAATAATGTCGCATCCTGTTTTTTTACTTCGTCATGTACGTAGTTCGAATATTTGCATGAATCGATTCATTTTCAATGTCGTGCCAAACGCAGATATAAAATCCTACAATTACATTTAATAGCAGAATGTAGTTAACTTTATTTGAATATAATAATACTACAGAGATATTTCTTAATTTAACAAATAAGTCTACAAAAATTGCACGTATATATTTATAATATTATTGTTAGCGTCTTAATACTTAGTACAGATTTCTCGATTTATATAAAGTCTTGTTTGATCAATCAAAGTACAAAAACTGCGTCAGAGAAATTAAAGTGCAAGAAACAGGAAAACAGAGAGTGCAAACTTTTATTCACGCATTTTACAAAAATCATTCAAATATATAAAACTACAACGTTAGCAGCGTCCTGCGAACCACTCAAATTGATCATTTTGACCGATTTGATAGTTTTATTGTTAATTTTTTCAATTTTCGTCCCAAGATTTTTGAACAAACAGGGGAGCACGCGTTCTGTTAAAAAGAATTGCACTCCAAACGCGTTTTGCAATCTATGAATGGCCCCTTTACCTCACATTAAAGTGATACCGCTTTTATTCCTTCCTTGTTACGTCAACAGGAGGTTACAGTCTCACGGAGAGGAGGACTTTATATATATAGCAAAGGTTTTCCAATCTATTCCATAACGAACTAGAATGTCATAAAACATGGACACATTTCCTACTGGTTTACTGAACGGATAGTGTATCGTTCTTTTTTTGTCCTTTTCTTTGTCATCATCTTCGTGTAAAAGTGACAATGTCAAAAGTATACGCCTGTCTGTATTTGATTTTTCATTTGATGCGCAAAGACGTTGTCAACGCGATAACGTGTACGTACGAATTAATTTGCCCTTTCTCGTGGTGAAAGAATGATCTTTATTTCGTTTTATTACATCGTTCTTACATCTGGTTAAAAAATATTATCGTACTCAATAACCACGTTTTCTGTGATCCAGGTGATGAAGAAGATACTCGGGATATCGTTACAAAAATTCGTTTGAAAGTTTATCAAGGGTTTGTGAATTATCGTGGTATTCATGTAAATGAATTGGCATTCAACAAGCATTGTGATAACTTCCATAGTAATGTTTTGGAAGGAATATACAATTATTCTACTCATACTTATTCTGCACAAGTTTATACAGAAATTCTTTACTTTCGTTTTATATTTATATATACAGGGGTTTCTGAGTAGATTTTTTTTTATAAAGAATTAATAGTTAAAATATTAATAGTTAAAAATATATGTATAAAATTGTAGAAAACAAATAAGTATACAGGTGGAAAAGAAAATATTTTAACTATCGTTACAGAAGAACTCGTTAAGAATGAACATCGTTACATAACATTAATTTAAAATTCACTGAAATATAAAAGTAAACGGTTAATCTAGCCAGAAGCCTTCCCTGTTACAAACAAAACTCCGAATGAACGTGAAATTCCACAAAATAATAAATAACAAACGTTTCGTTACAGGAATAGCTCTCACTTCACATCCACCGAGAGTACGGTGACAAATCCAGGAAACATCGCCGACGCCATCTTGACCGATCGGGACAGCATCCTTTACATACACGGATTCATGGAGAACACGGAAGCGGAGAACGTTCGGGTAATAATTAGAGGTATATTACTATCATATACATTACTATCACGCGATGCAAAAAAGGATCGAACGACAAGAAAATTGAGATCGAGTTTACGATATCATATCGAGTTTGCAGCTTATCTGGACAAGGGAGACGTGAACGTCATTCTGCTCGATTGGGGGGACATAGCGTATCACATTAATTACGTTTACGTGGCGAGTCAAGTGGCTGCGATAGGGAAAGTAGTTGCTGAATCTTTAAATCAGCTGATCGAGCTGATCGATTTGGACACTTTGCACGTGATCGGGCATTCCTTGGGCGCTCACATAGCTGGCAATATTGGCAGATTCGCGAATATCAGTCGAATAACCGGTGAGTGAGTCAAACGTTCTTTCAAGAACTTAGGGTACATGTATGCATTTTTGTTAAACTTTCATAAGAATTACGGTGGAGGAAAAAAGTATGAATTTCGTTTAGTTTCAAATGAAAAGCACTTCTAAGTTTTATTTCGTTTAGTAGAGGCGTAAAATAAAAAAGAGAAAACCAACGGAAAGTAAAGACAAGAAGAATAAAAGAGATAAATTCGCCGAAAGGAGAACAAGAGAAGGATGAGATTAACTTTCGATTAATTTGAAAATAATTTCGTCCCACGCGCTTAATTAACGTATTTTTTTTTTTTTCAAAGATATTTACAAATATTTGAACACTTTTGTGGGCCGGTCTATGCATTAACAAGCCAGAAAGACATTAATCTCTCGAATACAGGTTTAGATCCAGCATTCCCGTTGTTTTATCCGTCTGCGTGTCACATCAGATCGACCGATGCCGAGGCCGTTGTTATCCTTCACACTGATGGTGGATTTTATGGGGCGGCTATCAACACGGGTACTGTTGACTTTTACGCAAACAAGGGGATCAGCGTGCAACCGGGTTGTCCTATAATCTTCGGTGCAGGTAAATCATAATGTTCGTCGTTAAGTCATTCCGGTGGCTGGTCATAGAAGGTATAGAAAATTTTAATAGCGTTTCGAATACAGCACTTACGATCTGATAACCTGTTATCATTGTAATTTATAAAGGATCCGCTTATGTTGTTTGGTTACTGGTAATCATTGTCATCGATCGTAAATGGTCAATAGCCGGGTGAAAAAATTCGAAGCAGTAGTGAAATATCTTTTTGATGTTAGACGATACCTTCCTTCCTTTCTTTCTTTCTTTCTTTTTTTTTTTTTTTTCTTCTCCTCCGTATGTTTATACTGTGATATTACTCGCGAGGAAAATCAGGGTTGTTTGACTAGAAGATGGAGTTAAATTTCAGTCTATAAAATCGGTTTTTTTTTTCAATGTCCAGAGCCGTATTACGATATTTTTTCGTGATTTCTTTTACGATATTTTCTCGTTTATTTCGAAAGGGTTGATTATTGATTTAACGGTGCTAAGGGATTATTGTAATTTATTAATTAGTTTTTTAAGTTGATGCGTATGAAATGTCGGAATTTTCTTTTAATTTTGGATTTTACGAGCCATTTAATCAGTAAACTTTGTTCTATCAATCGTTGAAAAGATAATAAAATGATATTAAAAGAAATATAAATTAATTTTAGGAATTCCAACAAAAACACTAAATATTAAAATTAAAACTTATAATATCGATCGAAAACAAATTTGCTACAATGTTAAAAATATCGAAATAGCATTATTAGAAAATTTATATGAATTTCACGCTAAAAACAATAACTTTTGAGGAAATTTAAAAATCTGTTATATACAAATTGGACAATTTCTTAAGATGAGAGTGGAGTAATTCCATTCCTCAAAATCTTACATTTAA
Organism: Frieseomelitta varia; assembly: GCF_011392965.1. Classification (NCBI taxonomy): domain Eukaryota; kingdom Metazoa; phylum Arthropoda; class Insecta; order Hymenoptera; family Apidae; genus Frieseomelitta; species Frieseomelitta varia. Next base: position 69,434 of record NW_025110456.1, on the reverse strand, counting down.
AATACGAATTGCGTGAAAATTGTTTTAATTAAAAATCCATTATTCTAAAGAAATTATTTACAGCTAAAATTTTATTTGAAAGATACATTTCATTACGCGTTAACTTCTTCAAAATTATTTGTCGTAATTTGAAATCACTTTTGCAATCACGTTAATTAATTACTTTAATTTATGATTTTCACATGTCTTCGTTGATAGAACTGTGCAGTCATCAAAGATCTGTCGCGATATACGCAGAGTCCTTAAACAGTCCGAAAGCATTTCCGGCGCACAAGTGTTTTGACAAGATCGCGGACATCGAGGAGGTCTATTTCGGAGATTCAACCCCAAAGAACATGTAAATGCAGTTCCCTATCTCGCTGCAACATGATCCATAGCTTACACCTACATCGTGTACTTTATTTCAGATACGGAGCATATTGTTTCAATACCAACGCCAAGTCTCCATATGGCAAAGGTGTTTGAAATTCTCGTTCCTTAGTAAGTGAAGTGGAATACTAAATACGATATAGAAAAATTTCTCTCCACCGTGTCTTGTTAGAAAATAGAAATAAAAATAGAAGATACAATAACTTTAATTGATAATTTAACAACGTATTAACAATACTTGGTAATAGTTTCAATAGAAGAAATCCTTCACTTTGCAGATCAATCGTTTTATTTTATGCTTGGTTATTAACTTCATCTCTTGAATCATACTTCCAATCCTATCTCCAATTTCTCGTTTTTCGTTTTAAATTGTCTTCGAAACTCATCTCGCTATCAATTTTTCTTACGAAAACCATCGGATAAATCGTGTCGCTGAAAAATTCGTTAAATTTCCGACGTCGTGTCGTCGTATCTGCGGATGACGAGCGGAACTTTATTATTATCGTTTATTCCCCTTACGCATAGCAGACAAACGAACAGAACCGTACGCGTACCATCTTAAGGTTGCAAATTCAAAAAGGACGATCTGACGACCCACGCCGCTGCGTAGTTCTCCATTGCTAATCAATTGACGCCGTATCAGGGGTTCTTTAACCCTATTGTGTTCCACCAAGGATACACGCATGGCTGAGTGCGCGGTATAAGAGATTTATTTCCACGAAAATCTCTGAACGATTTGTCAGCATTGTCTTGCCTACGCCACTAACAAATATTTCTTTTCCATTCCTATTCAATATATTAACATATAATAACTTTATTTTAAGAATGGAAGATGAAGTTAAACATTTCGTACCAAGAAGCATTGATTTAGTAGGATCAAGATAGTGACTTTTTTTTGGTAGGATCGAAATTTTATGAAATAACTAACTAGGGAAATATATCTACGGAGTAAAAATAATATTTGAAGATACTTTGTGTTAATATTTCTAATATAACTAAAACGTTATTTTCGTCAAAAGTGAAAAAAAATGAAAGTTCTTATCGTTTTTTCTTATCCTCGATATAATGATAATATTTATTTACATTTAATTATATTTATTAGTAATAAGAAGAGAAATATATATATATATATTATGCATTCTTCTCTTTATTACAAGTACAAATTTATTACAATTACAATATTCTTCTCAAAGTACAAGTGCAAATAAAATATTTATGCCAAATTAATGCTAAATAGAATTAGAAAAATAGTGCACTGCAAAAGTCGTTCAGTTAGTAAGGCTTGTTAACATATGAATGTGTTTATAATTAATAATTTAATAAATTTTAGATTCACTCAAAATTTAGACAATTTATTATTAAATACAATAAATATCTAAGTTATAATATAAAAATATAAAAATGGTACGCGTACAGTCTGTTTCATTTGTTTCTTCATTTCCTGCGTCTCAGAGCCACAAATAGCATTTCCGTTCGCAAACGCTGAATCCGTCGAAATGATTAAATGTACCTATCGATTTGGCAAAGTGACGCACGAACAGCTGCTTATAATATCATTTTAAACGCTCGTCGTCATGAATAATTAATACGAATGGCAAATACGTTTCTCTTTAACGCGCATTTTACCCGGTACCTCCCATTCGACGACGTTTAAGAATATTCCACGCATAATAATACAAATGTATAAAATATCTAAATGCAAAAGTACATATCATAAAATTTCAACAGTTAAAACAGATCACTGCTCACCCATAATTCATCCGTTTCTTTATTCGTACTAATTAAAACATGACTCCGCGATCGAATCGTGATGTAGAAATTTTCAAAAAAATTACAACGCTCGTTTGGAAAGTCTCTTTTCAATATAATTGACGACGCGAGGTCGACTTTTTCCGAAAATTATGCCAACTGTGTCATACGAATAAACTGAAACTAAACTGTCGATGTGAATTGCTCGGCGTTGAAATAAGAATTCGCCGATCTATGGAAAGCGGTACGACTTGATTGTAATTTATAACCCATTCACCAAGTTACCGCGATTACGAGACGATTGAAACGCCTCGGACGGTAATGTTCGATTCTACCCGGTCTAATTGATACGCATGCGTCCACTGTTCAGATATCTGACCGTTCCGACGCGCAGTTAATTGTGTTGTTAACATGCATAACCGCAGTGCGGCATAGCCTTAACTGCGTAAAGCAGTGTCCGTGCACGCGAGTGCATTCTAATCGGACCAATTAAATTAACGTGACAGCGCGACTGGTTCGTTATCACCGGCAACTGTTATAGCCGGTTCAGACGATTTTCTTTCATTTCTTCGATTCTATTAATTTATCGATTTATCAAGTTTTTAGTGTTCAGAGACGTCTGTACTTTTATCGAAAACTATCACTTCTTCCATTCTGCTATTTGCAGTTTGGAAAAATGTGGCGAAATTAATCGTGAAAGAATTCGCAATGGTTCGAATGTCTTCCAGAGAACAGTTGCCACTTTTCTCTTTCTGACTGTTCGTTTAGTGAATTATCAATTGATATATTTCAGCATAAAATTACCTGAATCAGAAACGAAACGTTGATTTTTTATTATAGTTTTTATTTATTAATTATTCTATGCATTCTATGCACAGTGGAATACCAATATAATAGTATATTTGAATATTTGTGCAACTTTATTTTTATTTCATTTCATATTATGTATTCCATTGTTATAATTACAAAAATGATAAAAAATAATAAAACGGAAGGCAAAAAATTATTTTATCTATTGAATACTACGAGTATTACATAATACCAGTATTTTATACATTTTCCATAAGTGCATACGAAAATCTGCTCGAACATTAAATTATATCTCTCTAAGTAGATAGAAATAATAAATGTAAAGAAAAGCATATCTAAAACGATCACGAACAAAACATGAGGTGAAAAAACAGGGTTAAAAATCATCGTCCTAATATATTCACCCTGATCCAACATCCTTTACATTCGAACAGGATTCGAAACACCAACCGTGAACGAAACGCAAAAAGTGTGCGTAATATAGTGCAATGCGGCGCGCTTCCGCAACCTTATCAATACCACGACTCCCTTGGAGAAAACTAACGAACCACCGTCCGTATAAATACCACAGAGAATCGGAACATGAACGAACAGGATCATTAACAACACCTATATGACGCAAGGAAACGTCTAACGTCCAAGGCTGAATCCTCGAGACCATTCATGCTTCACTGAATAAGACGAAACAAATACAATCGTTACGTATCCACGGGATCCCTTCTTCCGCCAACTAGACGATCCTCGTTCACGAGGGATAGCACGTAATGCCGCGTCCACACTGCTGTTCGCGAACAATGTTTAACGACGACTGTGGCAACTTCTGCGTACTTCAGCGTGGAGAAAAGTGATCAAGATCCATTCGTCACTTGTGAGCTGATCAGTATGACATCAAAAACTCTATTCACGAGCTCGTAGGAACGTGATTGGCCACGAAATTGACAATCACTTAGCTTTAAAATGGATCCAGTTCTCGTAGACTCTCCAGTTTTTTTTGTAGACTAGAACATAATTCCTTACAGTTTTGACAAATCCAAACGATGAAGAATTTATTCCACTCAAGACATCCCAGAGTTCTTTACTCGTCGCTAATAAAACAACGTGAAGCTCACAGCTGAAAGCTCGAAAGCGTCAGCCACGACGTGACTCAATTCGAAAATTATCAACACTAATTCAGAATCATATCTCGATCAAGTTGAGTGAGAATTTTACGAAAATAATAACGCCGGCGGATCTTCCGCGGAAATATTCGAAGCTTCCAGATGTTCCTCGAGATATGAAATTCACACGGCTTCTACCTGAAAGCTTCGTATCTTTACGACATACCTACGTAGAATCGAGTCTCTAAGATCTTCTTCCAACGTGTTTCCAAGTTTCTGCAAGATTCCCCGCGACCATTCACCAGCTCCAGCTCGTGGATACAATACTCGGACTGATTGCAAACGGCTCTCTAGCCAGTGTAGACGTAGCATAATGCGCCTCCGCGTCTACGAGGCACGAGCGTTGCGCGCACGAGGCGGCGCGACCGGTGCTCCTTCTCCAGAGGGCATAATTCTTTGATCTCGATTTTTGTCCACTCACCCTCTCCCCACATTTCCAACCTACCTCGCCCGATCGCCTCATCCTTACACAAAGCAGAGGCTTTCCCCTCCCTTGGAGCGGGCGATGCTGTTGCCGTTGCTGGGCTTCGTCGCCCGTTCTACATCGCGTCGTACCGCCCTCTCTCCTCACAGAAAATTCAAGACCGGTTAATCCAGATTAACTTTGAGCCGACGTGGGTACTGTACGTAGGTACGCGCGGCGCACGTGTACGAACGCTTCTGGTACACACGTATACACGGGAGGCTGGTGGTAACACGGGCTTCGTGGTATGCGCGCGAGTCTCTGCCGCGGCGCGGCGCGGCGGCGAGCCTCGATCGGGAGTAACGATCTTCCGCGATCAAAATGCAACGATACTTTCCCCCTGGAGCATCTCGCCGGACCTGTCCTGCCGCTCTCTTCCTCGCGCAGGGCAGAATTACGGACGCGAAACCGTCCACCAACGCCGGTGACCCGCGAGAAATCCGTGGAAAAAGAAGAGGAACGTTCGAAACGTTCCGAGTTGGGACACACATTCACCTTAACTTTAAGTACAGTTGGTCGTTTATCGATAAGAAAGCCACGTTGTGTATAATAATTCAGTCTTCGAGAGAAACTCACAGTCGATTTTTACTTCTAAAAAACTAAATGTAATTTTCTTCAATGTTTTGTTTCGTTTGCTTCATTGTGTGGACTTGTGGAATTTTCGAGGAAAGAAGCAGTAAAAAATAAAAGAAGAAAAAATTTAAAAATATTGCAAACTAAAAATTAATTAATTAATTAATTTTTAATTTAAATTAAAAATTAATTTAAAAGAGAAGCTTTAAAGAAGAAGTTTTAAAATGAATCCAGCTGGATTAGTCTTACGAGACACAGAGATATGCTGACTCTAATGATAGAAAAAAATATCGAATCATATTTTTGCGATTAAATTCCATTTATTGCTCGATTCGAGTTCATTGAACTTCGCGTTACTAGTGATTTTTCAATTATGAACAATAAGTGGAATATTAATAAAAGTTTATTTAATCAAACAGTGATTAAAGCATCGTTCCTACAAATGGAATTTGGATAAAAATTCTACTATAGGAATATAATTCTATATAGGAATTGTGATGTTTGATAAGTTGGAAATAAGAAAAAAAAAAAGATGGAGCACTTGTAGTATTTTCTATACTTCAAGATGTACACTACATGTTGAAATCGTTTCAATTCAAGAAACTACTTTCAAGGAATAATTATAAAGTTTGAAAATATAGAAGTGATTGCACTATTTTTGGATGTAAGATAGAGCCAAGTACATTTAGCATTTCACGTCAGAATTGCATCGTGGTCGTTTGAAGAAACTAGATCTATTTTAGGCTTCGAGCTCGGGATTCTATTTCGGGGTGAGAACTTTCCCCTGTGGCAAATGTAATAATGCTTTGTAATTGCATAAGCTCGTCGCAGTGGCCAGTCAAGGCGAAGTCTTAAAAAAGATTTGTGAAACTCTCTGGATATTATGATGACGAACCTTCTGAATATCGACCAACGTGAAATCTAGGCTACGAGATGAAATGGACACGTATCGTGAGGTCAACGAGATTGATCTACAGAATAATGCGCATTGGATTGAACATAATGGACACATCATGATAATGTTACAAACTGAATGCACGAACTTTTCTTTTTTCCTTCATACATTATTAATCACATACGCCTCCCCTCAGATGTTCTACGACAAGTGTTGCATTTGCTTCAGAATTTATCAGAATATACATATACGAAGATCAATATTTGAAAAAGAAACATCGCTCAAAAATAAAATTTCCATATAGTAATTAATATTAAGATACACGTCAATGTAATCATCACATATACACACGTATCAAGTTTAATATTTTACAAGTATAATAATATCTTATATGACTTGATAGTATCTAGAAACAACGTCAAAATACGAGATTACACATTAATTAATATCCACAGGCAGAATATCATTAAAAATGTAAAATTAATACAAGGTGACGTTGAAAGTCAGATCGTTCGTATACAGTTCGTATGCAGTTCACTCGGGATGAAATGAACTTGTGAAACGAGTGAAAACAAGAATAGCGAGCGGACTCGACTCGTCTACGGAGTCTTAATTGAAGGAGGCGTAATTGAACCGAATGCGAATCAAATTTCCGCTTAAGATGTGTACTCAACGGAAGAAAAGGATACCCATCGCGAATATGAAGTCGCTGTATAAGGCATCGTTCCCGATATTAATGATGGCAACGCATCGCCGGTAATGAACACATGCATAACCTGTCCCGCCCACGTGCATAGTCCGCTTTATACGCATGCAACGATATTATCTGTATGCACAGTGCTGTATCAAGAGCTCGCCTAACTTTCCAGGAAATTGAACTATTAACCTCATCTTAATAATCGAGACATTATCTCAAGAGTTCTTCTCCTTGTTACCAGATACATATATTCTACATACTCCCGCTCAAACGTCGTCGAACACTCTTTGTTTCTTAATGTTTGTCATTATCGTTTATCATGAAATATAATGAAAATGTTCCTGCTGCAATTGACGCTATTACAGATTCTGTTCTACAGATTTACAAATTTACGGGAGGTATTTTAGTTCTTGTGACCTTTTTTGGAATTTATGACGTATATTGTATTAACATCGTCATTCTTTTACGAGTGCGCGTGTAATGTACTCTCTGCTGGTATTAAATTGTGCACTTTGATTGTTTAAAATTCACTTAAATAAATAAATATTTATCTAGCGCGTGTAACATCGCTGAAGAGACAAATGGCAGTTCGGCAATAATTATGTATACTCCTGTTGAAAATTTTGGATTTTAAAAGACCCTTTGTATTTTTAAACGAAACAAACTTTTTCTAAAAACAAGAAGAAAAAAAGTAAAAGTAAAATATCTGTTTAATCAAGAATCTTCGTTGCTGTTATAACGAACTTTGAATTTAACCAAAGAAAAAGGAAAGGTCAGGCGAAAAGAAGGGAAGCCGAACGGAAAAAGAAGAAGAGAAGAGAAGAGGAACTAAAGATTAACGAGAATCATCAGTTAGAGAAAATATGCAAAACAATTCAGCAACAATTAAGAATCCAAGGATAAATTAAACGAAGAACTTCGATTGGTCGAGAAATCTCGCTGTTGTGTTTATTTCTGTACGGACTAGTCCATAGATTTTCATTACAAACTCGTATATACCAGTCCCAGTGTACGCTCCTTTATGGATGATTTCAGTGAGAAGGACGAGAAGCCTTCTACGAAGATAGAAGATTCAAGTGCAATTCTCACTCCTCGCGGAATCGAGATCTCGTAAAGATGACAAGCCTAGGTGCAAGTTCAGATTGCAAGTGTCCTTGGACGCCGCGGAAACTGCGCATACCTCACGTTCCATCGAACGCCTCCCTCTTTTCCCTTGAATGACGCCTAACGAACCTGAATGGCTTATGGCCAGCGATATACACTCGCTGGCGATCGAATCATCCCGGTAAAGAAACGAGATATTCGTCCCTCTCGATGATGGCAGTCTGGGCTTTTCTATCGATTATCGACTGCTCGATTGCGCAACAACTCTCAAGACGCATGATTTATTATTTATACGAGAGAAAGAAAATATAAAAAAGAGAAAGGAAAGGAAATTCAATAAAACATGAACGAACGTGAGATGATTAACTACTGACAGTTATGACTAATATAATAATTATAATAAATTAGCCAAGTGGTTTACGAGAAGAGAAACCGCGAAGAGTTTTTAAATATTTAAAAAAATCTTTTTTTATTTCAACATTTTTTTCTCTCTGTTAGAAATCATTCAGTTCTTGTTAAAAAAATTTGTTTCTTTCTGCAGCTATTTTCGAGTTAGTTCTCAAGGAGAAAAAATTTGCACGGTGATAACTGATAAGTTAGTAACTAGTAGTAAGAATCTCTTTCTTGTAATGTACCTTCATAGAAATTAGTAGCTTCTGATACAGTAGGACAGTTATAATTTTAAATAAAAAATTGACAATTTTTTACAATTTACAATTTTGGAGAAAAATTGTAAAAGATCCTACTTTCAAGAGTTGCTGTTTGCAACAAGTAGTAACCCGCGATTAATCACGATCTCGGAGCCATTTTAAACGCTGCAAACTCCAGGAATTTATGGTGCACTATTCAAGAACAAAATACCTAAAATTCCACGATAATTGTGATAATGGTCCAATCAAGATGCAGTACTATAATCAAATAGTTCGTGAATTTGCAAAGTCGGAAGAAAAACGGAGCCAAGAGTTACGTGAGAATAAGGGAGAAGTATCGCGTGTCATCGCATCGTTTCCCTTTCGTGCGTCCTTCGGAGGACGTGGTTCGTTTCCAATTTCAAAAAATCATCGCCTACTTCTTCCGCGGTGAACGCGTGCCTGTGGCCGGAAAGGAAACCCAATCGGGGTGGAAATTATATACCCCGGGTATAGGACACCTGCTGGTTTCATACAAAATGCAGTAATTGATCTAGATTGTCAAAGGAATGATTAATTGATCGGGATTGTGTGTTGATGCAAGAGGACGATCGTAAATGTGCGTTAATAAAAAAAGAATACGGGAAAGTTATTTACAAGTCACAGACAAATATATGCTGAAACTTATAATTTTAGATCTATTGAGAAATGTTTTGATGAATTTTTGATGAAGTCCGTAAAATTATATTATTGTATTTTACATATATATTTATTAATATTATATTATATATACGCTATAAATTATATTATGTCATTAAAATTATTATTCAAATTTTCAGCAATCAGTCATTATTGTTACTATTTAACCAAGAATTATTTAATTAAATAATATATATGTATAAATATATATATATATATATATATGTATCCTAATGTATATATAATATCTTAATATTCTAATACTTAGAATAGTAAGTTAATAAACAAGGAAGAATCAGAAATAGATCCAGATAAAAAGTGTGTACAAGAAAATTTTTTTTCATCTATCTTCAGAAACAGAGAAGTTGCCATGTACTTTTAAATTTATCTCGAAGCACCAACATCTTAAAAACTAATTAATTAATATGAAATAAAATCAATCTTCCACGATCACTATTATAATGCACCTTACAAATACTTCAAGATAAATTCAAAATTAACTGCAACTTTTTCTTCAAGGATTGAAAGTAAATCAGAAAAATTTACTTGTACGATTCTCCTCTTATATAATTTTTGTCTTTATCTTTTTTTATATTCTTTATGTCATGTTAGATACTGTTTCATTTTTATTTATTAATATTAAGTAACAGAGGACAATAATAAATAAAAGTGAAACAGTATCAATCTTGCAATCACTTTCGTCATCTACGTATATGTATGTACAGATAAGTTCTCCGAGATAAATTCCATGCCATAGTAGGTGCAACCGCGTCGTTCAATTCATCCTTGTAACACGTTACGCGATATCGATTTAAACCAGACAACCGAGTAACGAGAACTACACTACCGTCTTAATCTTTCATTGAAACACCATCTTCGAACGAATCATAATATCTCGAGCAGTTTGCTACTGCTTTCTCCGCTTGTGTCGAGCAAGCCTGATAGCGCGTGACGAAATAATTAGCGCCGATAGACACGATTGCTAGACACGAGTGTACATATAGATGTTAATTTCATCGGGGATTTAAGAGAAGAGGTATGTTTTGTTTTTCTGATCGAGCCTGAGAGAGATCATTGGAAGTCTGAACTGAAGGTTTGACGCTGGATTAACTGAGCGTGCATTTATTTCTGAACACGTGTGTTTTACTCATTCAGTATATCGTTGTGATATATTAACCTCTGAGTAAAACTAGTATTCGTTCTTATGATAATCTTACGATACTGGATTGCAAGAGCGGTACGAGCAAATTTTTCCAGTTCACTTTGTCCAGTATAAATCTCTTCGTCAATGATAATTATCTTATTTTAAATATTCTAAAATATGCATGGAAATGGAAAAATTGTACCGATGGTATCATAATGCTCAACATATTAAAAAAGCAGATCACTTATAAAGATTATAGTATTCTATGCTCTTATATCTATATAGTGTAGTACAGTATCTATATTGTATAGTATCGTATAGTATCTATATAGTAATATTACATAGTATCGTGTTGTATCGCGTCGTATAGTAACGTATCATCTGATGTCCAGCGCCTTCGTCTTGCACTCGCGCCTGCGTGTTGAACCTGCGCCTGCGTGTTGCACCCGCGCCTGCGTGTTGCACCCGCGCCTGCGTATTGCACCCGCGCCGGCGTGTTGCACCCGCGCCTGCGTATTGCACCCGCGCCTGCGTGTTGCACCCGCGCCTGCGTATTGCACCCGCGCCTGCGTGTTGCACCCGCGCCTGCGTATTGCACCCGCGCCGGCGTGTTGCACCCGCGCCTGCGTATTGCACCCGCGCCTGCGTGTTGCACCCGCGCCTGCGTATTGCACCCGCGCCTGCGTGTTGCACCCGCGCCTGCGTATTGCACCCGCGCCGGCGTGTTGCACCCGCGCCTGCGTATTGCACCCGCGCCGGCGTGTTGCACCCGCGCCTGTGTGTTGCACCCGCGCCTGTGTGTTGCACCCGCGCCTGCGTATTGCACCCGCGCCGGCGTGTTGCACCCGCGCCTGTGTGTTGCACCCGCGCCTGCGTGTTGCACTCGCGCCGGCGTGTTGCACCCGCGCCTTCGTGTTGCATCCGCGCCTGTGTCTGGCGTCCATCACCTATTCTGATAGAACGAGACCCTTCCGTGTTGTCTCTTCCTCTCTGTGCATCCGTTCAGATGAATGTTTGCATTCTCTCTCTCTCTTTTTTCCGTCATCAAATGCACAAATGACGACCGATGGAGAATAAGATGACAGTACGAAGGGTGCATGCACGATTAAGATTCCCGAGAATTGCTGGCTGTTTGAAATTTTACTTTTGCATTTGGAAATTCTAGCTTCCTTCAAATTTAATACAGCCAGCAAGTTAGAAACAACACGTTGTACACATCTGTTGCGAGATGCAAGAAGAGAATGAAACTGGCGAATGTGTCGTCGATTTTCAATTACCCAGTCGTTTTATGCAATCGATTGTTCGAACGTTTAACCACGTCCATGTCGCGATACGGCCTACGAATCGATTTTCATCACGCAATTTATGCCAGTCTTTCGATCATGCTGTCACTGGTTGCTATCATCGGTTAAGCGACAATCGATCGAGGCGACGATTCCAGGTGACGTTGTCGTTTGAGATAGAACTAATTAAACGAATCATTCTATTAGCGAGTGATGGATGTATAGATTCAAATAGTTTTGAATCTTCGAGTGTTGAACAACGGTACATCGTTGTTGACTGCGTTGATTTATTCTCTTTTATTTTTCTTTCCGAATTATTTTTTACAGAATTTTTTTACGTTTTTTCTCAAACTGCAAAATTTTCTCAAGTTGCTTTTTCTAATTATTTCCGTTTACTTTTTCTAATTATTTTATTTATAATAGTATTTATGATTTAGTTCAATATTTATACTACAATGATTTGCTACATGTTAAATAACTTTTTATAAAATTCAGTAGGAAACACATAATATACACAAAAAACATATAAAATATTCAAGATAAAATTGTTACAATATTTATTCATATAAATACGAAGCACAATGCATAAATTAAAATATATCTGCACGTTTAGATAGTAGATGTATGATTACATAAAATTCTTCAAATTTAGACAAGGTTCATTTTCACAGTATTCTTTGACGTAAAACGGTGCAAAAAATCGTTCTTAACAAGTGTTTTTCTTCGTGGATGACGAATCTTCTCGTCGAGAATTTACTCGTCGATTTTTATTTCGATAAACCAGCCGTAAAGACAGACCACGACATGCTTTATTTGCCGGCACTGTGACTCTAATCACCGTTAAATTAACTAGCATTCGACGAATTGCTCTCTCACGTTTTTCTCTTCTCGTGAAACAATCACGCAACACTTGGTTCTTGCCTCGTGAGCCCGCAGTTCCGTCAATGGTCGATTGCAGATGCTACGTAAATTCTTACTTTCTCAATGGTCATCGTTCGATCGATTTACGACAAGAACAAACTCGAACAAATTTTATCAAATAAATCTTAATCAGCGTTTATACCTGTGTACATTCTAATTGTGTATAATTGTTCCTTTCATTGGAAGCATTCAGTTAGTCGGAAAATTACTAAACAATCTTTCATATTTGAACTAACGGGAAGATAAAGATATTCAGATGATAGTACAATTATTATTTTTTTTTTTATATTAATTTACATCTATTTAATCAACGCAAATTTTTTTGTCTATATTTAATTTTTGGTTTAAGTAATTTGGTTGTATTCTTCTATTTGATTATTTAGTATATCCTTTACGTATACTTCAAATCATCGAAATAAAAATTATTTTTACTATTTCATTTTGGTGGAGAAATAATCATTTTCGTCATTCATGAATGAAACGTTGATTTATCTTAGAATTTCTATCTAAGTTTCATCAGTACTATTATTCTCTAGTAAAATTTTCCAGTTCATACTTTATTGGGTATTTATTACAAATATTTATTGCAATTTGATTCAAATTTATGTTCATCGTATTGTGAACAAATTTGAACTTTAATTCTCCCTTTCAGTGAGACATTTTGTAGCAATGTTAAACACACTGCACACGTATTTATGGTTTAAAAAAAAAATCAAGGAAAAAGACAGAAAGAAATAAAGAAGCGATCTCAATCATCTGAAGATAACTGAAGACGTCAAACATAACAGATTCAATAATCAGTCTGAACAGAGATTAATACACCAAAGTTTGAATTTTTCATCGTGGAGAATGTCTCTCTGAATCCAATTGGCACTCGACGCCTCAACGTCGATGTGCACTGAGATTCTATTTAGACAGCATGGGAACGTTTCTGAATCATCGTCGATCGATGTACCCTCCGGTATAAAATCGTCCCTCTGATGCTTTGTGCACCTCCGTCACGTTCGAACGGTGCCAATGCACAATCAATCGCCGGTATTCGCGTAATTGATACCCATCCACCGTGTAACAAACGACGCTGGCTACAGTATTCGAAGGCAGCTTCACGATCATGCATCATTCTTCGAGCTTCGAGATAGATACGCTTCTCTCTCTCTCTCTCTCCTCGAGTTTTTCGCATTATCGCAGATTAACACCATTCGTGATATTCGTTGATTTTCTTTGCATCATGCGATTTTGAGGTAAACACAAAAGTAGTTGACATACCGGTCAACTCCGCTTTTCATTAGTTTCTTAACTCGATTACAGCTGAAACATTGAGTGCAAGAAAGAATCGTCAGCTAAAAGAACAGCGTTGAGGAAAATTAAGAAGATCAATGTTCTTTCGACACATTCGTGTGAATTTTTAAATTGCATCGGCGTCATTTGTTCATATATTTTTGAATAAAAAATTAATCAATACTAAAATATTGATCGTTGTCGTTATAAAAAAAAAAAAAAAACGTGTACGTATCGATGCGTGCAAATAGTGACAGAAAAGAACACGTAAATCATAAATTAAATTATGATTATTATAACTCGAGTCATAATTAAAGTTCATATTAGCAGAGTTCTACCGTAACACATAGTTACCTAACTCTCCCTGCAAACCTTTACCATCTTCTCTGTTCGACAAGGGGGTGTCTATCGTAATAGCATCGTATCAAAAGCAACCCCTGTCTGAGAACGATAATAAATAACGATGTAATAATTAATTACTAAGTTATCCATTCTCCGGAGGTGACATAACATTCATCAACCACGTCCATCAATAAGATTTTTTTTTCCCGGCGTCTGTGGCCGAATAATAGAAGCACGCTCGCGTGAATGCTCACGTTGCTTCCGTCCTGGTAGAAAAATCTTTAATTAACGATTGCGTGGATGGTTGGGTGGTCCGGTTTGAAATACAAGCGTGCACGTCGTTCGTTTACATCGAGTGTGTATTAATACGTCGCTAATCACCCGACAGTAGCCTCGACGAAGGTGAGCAACGGAGCCAACAGCTGCGCTGTTGATTGCCCTCGCTGACATCCTATGCGATCGTTGGTTTGTTCGCGACTTGGTCAAAGGTAACAATACCGCCGGCGATAATCAACCGAATCAGCGTAAGTCAATTTTTTACGAGTGAACTGAGAATAGCTGGGGGGATGGGAGGGGGGCGACTAACCACTCGCGAGTGAATTAACAGCTCCGTGTAAATCGGACAACGATAAATTACATAAATATGTAACCAAGTTATAATTTTGCTCCAAAATTTCTAAATTGATAAGAAATATTCGGATGTTAAATTAATATAAATGTACTGCGATATTTTTATAAATATAAATGTTAGATTGTGTAAGAAGTTCCATCTATCATCTTGCAAAATTTCACTCTGACCTTATTATTACATAATTTATTACCTTTATTAAATGTAAATAATCCGTATTTATATTCTAATAATTTCATAAAAGAAAGTAAATGCTGCCTTTAATTGTTAATTTATCTTTAATTAGTACGTAAGCATTTCGTTAAAATGTTCACAAATATTGCCTTTAAATTACCAAGGTTTAATTAGTATGTACTATTTTAGAAAAATTTTTTAAAGTAAATCGATCCATTCTGCGTTTGAATTCTTCCAAGCGAAAGTATACGTACGTCGAGATATGCTGAAAGCATCGTGATTTCGACTCGACATGCAAAACTTGATGCAGAATAAATATTCCATATTTAAAAAGCAAGTAACAAAATTATTGATATTCATGCGGTACGTCATGAATACATTATCAAGTGCAACAAACGCACGACATACTATGTACATTGTAGTTCATACCTCGTGCCCGTGTTTCCATTGTCATTGGCCATAATGGGATGGTGTTGTACGAGGCGCCAGCCCAAATCATGTCGTCGACGAATGTTTTATATTCGATCGAGCGTACCGACCTCAGACAATGTCGCCATTATCATTCGATAGAGTGCAAGGCCGAGTCATCGACTGTCAGACCTAGTATAACGGGCTACGAAGTACTTTTTGAGTCGGTTTGAATACGTTTTCAGAACGCTTCACGTTTTATTTTTACACTTTGTCGTAGGTGGTAAAATTGTTGACACGTGTGCGTTACATTTGGTGGATCGTACGTCGACGTATATTTAGAAAATAGAAAAATGAAATCGCAATTTTCCAAAGTTCATTCAAGTTGAATGGGACTATCGATGATTAAAGTGACAAAAACTGACAATAAGAAGAAGACAACTTGTATTCTTATATATTTTATGAAAATCATTCGAATCTCTGCGAACGTAACGTCGTGAATCTGCGAAAAAAAGAAAATTATAAATTGGCCATTTTGACCATTTCGGTAGTTCTAGTGTTACATACGCCTGCACTCGATAATTCCAATCTTTCGAAACCTATCCGACTCGCTTGGCAAACATCGTTGCCCGTCACGCTCGTTCAACGCGATTCGGTAAATTATCCTTTTGCCACAAATTTTCAGGCAATTACGCGTGGCGTATCGAGGGAACTCGAGGGAAGAAAAGAAGGTGCGCGTCGTGCCGTTTATTGGATCGAATGAAACCTGCTCCGGCACGAAGGGCGTAGCGTATGCATTATTCAAATAGCGGTACAAGCTATCCAACACCTCGCTAATAACACCGGGTCCATTTTTCTCCCGGGACGGCTAAGTATCCACCGCTCGAAGCGCATCGACGTGCTTTAAACGTCCGTGTCGGAATGCCAAGGGAGACCGTGGACGCGTGGTTGAACGATAATAAAGCACCGTGACTGGGAAAAAGAAAAAAAAACGAGTAGACAGTTTTTGCATAAAAGTGTGCTGGTTCCCTTCACTGTTCGATCGACACACACTTGCGTAATGGTCGAGTGTCGTCGGTTGTATCTTGATGCGGCTCTTTCGCTGTCTCGTTAAGCCACGTCGGAAAAGGGAAATCGTAATTGGTGAACTGGTCAGACAAATAACGTGGGATTATTAGAATCTTATAAAGAGACGTCGTGTTATTAAACAATGCAACACGAGTGGGACATCTTTTTTATATATGAACTTTTTTTCGTGATTTTTGTGATCATGGAACCAGTAGAATGGTACAATTTTAGATTTGTTAATTTTATTGTCTTAATAGTGAGATGGTGTAAACAATATTAACATACAAACGCAAAATGTCATTATTGTTTTATTGAATAATGAGAGTGAAATCTTCTTTGACGTATGACGTTTTGTAACACAGTTCTTGATCACTGAATGAAGATTAGAATGAGATCACTTTTATATGAAAGTTTTATGGGCTTACATGCATTTTTCGAGATTTATGAAAATATACAAATAAAAGTTTGTGCTTTCTTATTATAATTGTATTATAAAGTTTCTTGCACTTCCGTGTCTCTGAAAAAAAAATTTTCCTACACTTTCGTTTCCTTCGTAAAAAATTTTATCAATTTATATTATCAAATTCCATTTCCTAACGTTCAGTTGCTTGATATTTTTTTCTTCCACCTAGATCCTACAATTTTGCAAAACGGAAGCATAATGCCCTATCAAAGTATCAATTATAATAAATTATTTTCTTAATGGATTTTCAATCTTTTCAAAATTTTTGATCTCCGTTTTTTAAATAAAATCGAAAGACGTGAACGTACTCTACGCGTGATAGGAAAATTAATTACTAAAGTATTCATTATCAATCAAGACGTTATCAATTATTAAAGTGCGTGTTAATAATTTGTATTTGCTCGCTTTGCCTTCATTACAGCTTATATCATTTCCAGCATGGCAGCGTGTCGTAATAATATATGCATAGTAACATATGCATAAATGCATGCGCATGTCACATACTTTATGCCCTTATTATTGTGTCAGACACTCGGAATTTTTCTCTTCAAATCGGGTAATAATTCGATCGAACCTGTTTCGAGTTGGGCGAAGAACTTGACTATAAAAGTATTGTATAAAAGTATTCTTTAATAATGTGATATATAATACGCCAGATAAATGATGTCCTATGTCGTATAACTACGTAAGCTGTTCCTGAAATTGTGACTTTACATGCAAAAGTAAATCGAAAAGAAAGAATGAAATTTGTTTATTTATGACTTTATTATCAAGTTTAGAATATTTGTTAAGTATATTTAAATTCGGCTAACTCTAGATTAAAGTCGAAAAGTAGGTAAGCCAAAAATTTGGTACGAAAGTTGCTCTCGAGAAAGTTAAATACTATATATTATATAATTGTTGATATTATATATATTGTATAATAATATAATTATATATAATAATAATATATAATAATAATATATTATTATATATATATAATAATTATTATATATATTATATTAATTATTTATTAATTAAATTGCAACAGAAAACTAATAGATTCGTTAAGCAATTTTCGAATTAATTAAAATTATAACACCAGAAATCTTTGCTATTATACTATTTGCTATTATACTATATTAATATTAATTTTAATTCATCCAAAAGCTATTTACTCGAAAGCCAAACACTATATATATATTATCCCTGTTGTATTTTAATAATATGACACGCACTTACCTAGTACTTGACACGCGCTAAATATCAATTTCGCGCTAAACTAAATATCAATTTCGCGCACGCTGATATTAATAATTGACAATGATCGTTCAGAACGACAGAACGCTGACTGAATTTTGTTGCTGAAGACGAGTACGTGTTTCCTTCGTACCTCAATGAGAAACGTAGCGACGCAGTCCGCAGGCTGAACAGGAAACGCGCATCACGGCTTCCGACTTCACGGCCCGGAGCCGTTGTAATTAATAGTTTATAGGATCAAAGAATTTATCATTCATACGTGGCGCAATGAGAAACGTGAGCGGAATAGCCTCGGCGCGTCGTTCGACGCGTGATACACCACGGCGATTGGTCGCCGATAGAATAACCTCGCGGTGTGAAAGTAACTCGAGGAACGCTGTCCGATCGGCGTAATTACACCCGCGATCATCTGGCCCGATTGCGAAACAACGAGGTGCCGCTGGATGATCGATCACCTCGCCGTGTGACAAATCGAGCTGCCTCTTAAGGTCCAAGGTAGCGATTAAATCTTTGCCCGTGCGTGTTTGGCTAGAATTAATTCTCTCATCTTTCGCGAGAATTTGAATTTCACCTGTTGAGTGTTTTCCTTTTGAGTTGTTCGTAATGGTTGTTCGAACGTTTGTAGAAAGTTTTTCACGATAGTGTTTCTTACAGATATTTATGTCGTAGGGATGTGGTTAATGCACGTGGAAGTTAGAAGATAGTAGTATATATTTAACAAAGACTGCAGAAGTAATTTAAAGATGATTTTTATACGAGTAATTTTGTTTTAGAATGATCAATCAGTATATCAAGATTGGAATTACCAGAGTGGTCAGGATGAGTGAACTTTTGTTTCAAATAGTGGATTGTAAGGTTCTAAAAAGGAGACGTTATTATAGGGTTTTACTACTTGTTGGTTTACGACGCAAACGTATTTAGAATATGCGTGCAAACTTTACTCCAGGATACTTCAAAATGGGTTGCTGTTACTAGTATGACAAGGAAATATAATATTTAGCAAATTATTAACGATGATGTTCCAATTAATAGTGTAACGTGTAACTCAAATAGAATTAATTCTAGCCAAGAAACACACATTCCTATACGTTGAAAATAATTTCGTCCAGCGACCACTTCCATACAATATATTTAAAATATAATTTAATTCAAACAATTCTGCTTCTACATAATATATTAAGAATAATTTATTTTTCTAGCGTATTAAAGATAATCTTTTTCCAACAATGAAACATTTCACAAATTTCTCTTGGCGAATCAGAGAGATGAAATTACGTAATTTCTACAAATCTTTTATGGGACAAACAATTCATATAATAGAAGTGATGACTCTCCTCTTCATTACTGATTTTTCATTCGTATAGCAAACCACTTTACAAATAAATATATTGACCAAATGATGTGCGTAGATTCAAAAAGAATTGATTCGAATAAACAAAATGAATTCATTCTGGTTCAAATAAAACTTTGATCGCTGAGACTCACTCACGAGACTTTTCCATGATTATCAAAAAGCAGCTCAGTACTCGTCAATCTTCGTGGAACACAACGCGTCAAAGGTCATCGTTGATTGATCTCGCTGCTTCATCCACCGATCAAGGAATCCGACTTTTCCAGCTGAAAGAGTACCACGATCTTGGCCAGGAATCGCGCAGATTTTAACGAAAGAACCGCGCGCGAATTCTAACCGGAAGATCAGGATGAGTTCACAGAGTTAGTTCACTCTGTGAATGAGTTCACCTCGACTTTCTCGGCGTTTAGGCTGCGGGCGTTATAGGCGATCCACGATCGACACGTAGCGCGCTATCTCGCCCTGAACTGGTGCAAGTTCACTCACCCACGGTTCACACTTCACTGAACCCAGTGCCGAGGGTTCCGTTTTCGTGTATGTTCGCGCAGTTCCATGTTTTTTTGTAATTTGAAATTTTCCACAAATACGCAGGAAAAATCCTCGGTCTACCAATGAAATAAATAGGCGTCTAAATCTCCTATTTCAAATACTTCCAACTCATTCTCAGTCAGTTCCACGGTCACAGTTTCACACAATCGTGAAACGAGCGGATCGTTGCCTCGATCGCAGATTTACCGCGCTACAGATAAACAGGTGTAAAATTTTATCGCGTCCCTATATATACGCGCGAGCGAGCCAGCCAGCTCCTCGCTCGGACTTCGCGTTAAATTCAACGCGAGGAACTCGTTACCGGACGAGTCAACTCGACACGGTGGGCATCATTAACGACACGCTTCGTAACTCTATTTTGTAAACCGGCAACAGCCTGTTTGCTCGTCTCCCCCTCCGACCCAAGACGAGACGAGCGTGTGGTGGTTGTTTCGCACGCAGCGAGCAAGGTGCGAAAGGGTTTCTAAGCGAGATTTTCTAATGAATGATTATCGCGAATCGGTTCGAGACCAGCCGTCCGTAACCTCGTTATCGGCGCGGAGTTATCGGCTAACAAGTTGTACCCCATAGGAACATAGTAATCCCCATTCCGGTGGTAGAGATAAGAGCAGCTGGCCAACGCCGCGAGTAACGCTATACTCCGTGGCAAAACGTTGCCCTGTCTCTCACCCCTGCGTAGCGTTGTACTCGAGCTGATCGCGGATTCGAACCAACTAACTAACTTTTCGCGCTTGTTATTTTTTCCTCTTGCTTTCCTTTCCTTTGTTGTTTTCGCCCCTGTCTTGGACGAACGACTCGAATCGAGATTGGAACGTTTCTCGTGGAGAGTTTCGAGTGAGGCTCGTTTATGGGTTATACGAGCTTCTACGGTGGTTGATCGATAGCAATCAGAATTATGTGTGTTAATAAATGCTCTTCTTGTTTCGACTATACCCAGGCAAAACAAATAATAAATTTGTTACTTCTCAATCATTTCTCATCCAGTGATATCGTACCGACGAGTTCAAAAGCGACGAATTATTGTACACGGTTCGGTCGCTCGTTATGGTCCGCAGTCAGTTGCCAGCGCAAGTTTCTTTCTGAGGGGAGAACTTGGTTTTATTGATGGTGATAACGGAGCATTTTGGCAATATTATATTAAACGTTGTGTGTTACAAAATTATTACAGAAAATTGCTATGATTATTATTACTAATTACATTATGTATTAGAATCGTTGTTATATTATGTACGATGTTTATTCGAGTTACTCTACTTCTTTACCTAGCTTCATTCGCAGCTTTCACTGATGCTCCTCGCGTCAGGTAGGCAGACATTCGTTCCCGTTTACGACGATAGCGCGTTGCAGAAAGTAAGTAAGAGAGAAGCGAACAGAACCGTGCCAAAGCACAAGAACATGCCAAAGTACCGAACATTTTCCTAAATTGCGACCAGTGTTTGCAATTTTACAGTTACTTCATGCTCACGGTTTGCAATTTATTTAACGTTTTGATGTTTAAACGCACGCCAAACGACTGACAGTAATAGTACTGATAACGATTCAGGAATTATTATAAATATAATTATGTTGTAATTTCAATTCACTATTTTTTGCATCTAAATAGAAATTGTAGGAATTGCTCGAACAGAAAATTTGTATTATGCATAGCGCAAAAAATTCCCCTTCGATACTTTCACACAAACAAATGAGACTCTCCAACCTTGTCGAACAGCATCTCGGGCAACACGTTTCAATTACAAAAAAGCGGAGCTTCTTTAGCACCGTCTTTCATAATTACTTTTTCGTATCTCATTCCACATCGCGATACATATGAGGATATTGCGTTGCATTTAACATTGTATTAACGATCAGTATCACGCGAGATATTCTCTATCACACGAAGGTAGTTCGTCCTTTGCATCAAAACTTCCACCATCCCCGTTCAATCCTGCATACTATCTACGTACACACACGGCAATTCGATTCCTCTTCACCGCTAAAAGAACATCCTTAATCCAGACACGCGTAATGAAGCAAAATTACAACGTGCCATCGAACGCAATCAGTCCGGCACTATCAATTTTTCCAACACGCTATCTCTGGTCAAGCTAAGAAACAACTTTAAAAAAAAAGAAAGGGAGAAAGAGAGAAAGAGAGAAAGAGCAAGGGAGGAGGAGAAGAAACATACTATGTAAAAAAGAATTCCCCTAACAAGAAGCTAACAAACACGCTTTACATTCCCGGCAACAACCGCGAATTACGCTAACAGAATTTTTTCTTCCCCCCTCCCGGGGAAAGCAAAGTGGGTAATATTGAAACGCTTCTGGCAAACGAGGCTCGATAAGAGGCGCATGTTCGAGAGAATGCGTCTTTGATCGACTACTGGCGTACGCTTGGTAGTTGTCCAACAACCACGAGTCACAAAGCACGAGCAAACCGCGAGCAACAAGCACGAAAGTAGCAGCTTTTCACAGGTTCACGCGTTAAAAGCGGCACAGTGGTTTTATCAGCCTCAGCGAGATGGCTCGCCAACCAACCGGTGGCAACGATCGAGGTTTTAACCTGTCTCCCTAATGAGCGAACGGCCCATTATGCACGCGGGTGAGACGCGAAAAACGTCGCACGAGTGTCAAACCAAATGTTTGAGAATGGTTTCCCGGTAGAGACTCAATGGGCTCTGTCCGTCCTTCTGTCATCAACCGTGAGACCGTGAATGACGGTCGGAGGAACACGCTCGCGTTAATTTGTTCCGAGAGGAGCAATTCCTCTCGCGTTCAATGTCGGTCGCTTGGTTCACCGCGGCGTCGAAGGTTCCAGGTTGGCCAGGATTTTCAGCCGGTTGCTTGCATCAAACAATGGTGTGATTGAGAAAACAGGCCTGCCTGTTTCTTGGTTTCTCTCGATTTTATAGTTAATATCACGTTAGTATTGGAACATTTGTGAACCATGAAGTATATAAAAATCAAATAATCAATTTTGACACTTCATTGACACTGCAGCGAGATCTAACTACATATCACGATTATCGTGGGTACATATCAGAAGTTGCCGTTTCAAACTGAAATTGTCAGGAGCCAACTCTGTCATTGGAGATCACGCGGTAGAAGCGTAAAATGATCTTTGTTTTCATACGTATGACAAGATCCATTTATCATGTTCAGATAAGTAGATTCAACCAATAATAAATTATTTAACTTCTTGCGCTGGCAGGTGGTTCGCGGACCATAACGAGTGACCGAACCGTATACAATAATTTGTCGCTTTCTTCTTCTTTTGAGAACTCGTCGGTATAATAGATCACTGGATAGAAATAATAATTTTATAAGTACAATAATATTTTTATGTATTTTATATTTTTGTATATTTATATTTTTATATATTTTTATAATATTTATATTTTTAATAATTACCTTTTCATATTTTTACATATTTTTATAATATTTTTATATTAATGATAAGTGTATTACTTCTTAATACTTATCATTTGTTTTGCCTGGGTCACATTTAAATATACTTAAAGCTGAGAAAATGTTGCAATTGGGGGCAAACAATTCTCGACGTGCGTGACACGCCATTCCAGACGCAAGAGGTTAATCAAACACTATCTAAAATTTCGTTCAAATAAATAAAATTCGTACAAATAACGTTCCACTCTGCATAACATGTGCACAAAGTATACACATAAAAATCTCGTGTAATAAATGTGCAAATCGTGTTTTTACATCAGCCTGTAACGAAACGTACATCAGCATACGTGATCAGCCTATATTCGAGACACGTTCGCCACGAAGGCGACTTTACGCGAGCATCTTCGGATCACGCTCACGGCCGACACCTTTCTCCTACCTTTCTATATATTCTCTAACGATATCGCCGATCGATTACCCTGTGAGAATCGATGCGTGATTAATTACCACAGAGCGTTTCGTTCATTGATATTTAATGAACTAAACGCGCGCGATACATTGAAATCGGCAACACGTAGCGTTTCTCGACACGTAGCATACCGATCCGTTGCTAATTGTTCCTATGTAATGAATTCCCTTCCATGTTGAAGGTGCATCAGGCACAGGTGCTCCGATGCGGTGTTAATCTATGCGTGTGTGTATGGTCAATTTCATCACGGCCGAACGTTCGAACGCAATCGGCAAAGGTTAAAACGCCTACGACCACTGAAATTCGCGTCTGAAATTCCATTGCCATTTCGCAACAGGGATTATTCCGAGTGTTGGATCAAGATTTTAACGCGACGATATCTCGCTGTTCGTTGGTTTACTTCCCGATACGATTCAACCGTTCCCTATCCCATTATCGTTATTAACTTAGAAAGTAGAGAAAGCTGGAAATCGGCCAGTGACTTCGACAGACGTGAGGAAATGGTTGTGTAAAATTATCGAATTCTACTTGATTCGCCAAGGAGCGATATTTGCGTCAACGCAGCGTTTTAATTTTTGTTAAATTTCAAAGCTCTCAGACTTTTTTCGCCGTCGGATATTTGAATTTTCAAGCTGCCTAACCTGAAGATTCAGAATTCTCGAGTTGTCAAATTTTTTCCAGATGTTTCAGTTTCCCAACCTTCAGATCTTCAGATTTCCAAATTTTCTTCAGATCCTTCGTGAGTTCGTGAGTCTTCAAAATTTCCGAGTTTCCGAAAATTCTCAAATTTTCTTGATCCTTGGATTTTCAAACGATCGAACCTTTCTTTCGAATTGCCAGATCTTTAGATTCTCGGATAATTTTCTAATTTTTAGAAAAATTCGAATTTCCTGTCGTACATTCGTAATGTTTTGCATTCATGTAAACATTTTACACATTTCATTGCTTGATTCTCAATGAATCCTCATTATGAAAATCTCTTTCTTTCTCGTCAGAATGTTTCGCTGTTTTACAGTTAAACGCGATTCCTTCGCAATCGACATGTAATTTAACAGCGTGTTCTACGAATGCCTTTCGTTCGCTTTCCCACGTACGATCATATCGCTGGTTTACCCCTAACGCGTCTGCCAACAATGCCAGTCAAGTAGATCGTTAATTCAACAACTAGCTTGTCACGAGAGATGATTGACTGAAAATCACACTTTATAAAAATATATTAAATAAAATATAATATTATTAGGAATAATAACGTTAAAAATGCGAGCAACATGAAATAAAAATATTTTTAAAGAATACAAAAGAGGATAAAAATTTCAAATATCATTCATTTGTTAATATTCTAAATATTAGAATTAATTTTACTGTTTCTAATATTATTATTTACTTGATATTTTTAATATTTTCCTTTTTAACGTAGCACTGTTTGTTTTAATTGTAATTTATTATTAACATTTTATCTTTGTTACACGCCAAAGTTGAACAAGTATCTAATCACTCCGAAACTATTCCATTCGATAAATGTAAAGAATAAATTAACAATAAACTCTTGTGTTTTCTGTTCTTCTTCTATTAATTCTCGTTCGTCAAATACATCGGCTCTCGAACGTCTGAGTTCCTTACATAAGTGATCGCCGATGTGCGAATTAAGCGCACGTATACAAGCTGGACACGGTCGCGCGTCGATTGTGCAACTATTCACTTTCGAATTCTAGTTCGACAGATCCTGAAGAACTCGTTGGCTCCGTCTTCTTCTGCAATTTTATCGATTTAACACAACGCGTTTTTTGACGCGTTGTTTCATTGACAATTCGTCGTGTATCTTGATCGCGCGAAATGGCAGTAAAATATTCGTTTCTCTAAACATTATTCTTATAACAATAATATATAATTATAATTATAATATAATATAAATATAATATAATATAATATAATATAATATAATATAATATAATATAATATAATATAATATAATATAAATATAATATAATATAATATAATATAAATATAAATATAATATTACAGAAAATAATATAACTATAATACAACTATAAAATAATATACCTATAATATAAACTACAGAAAATAATATAACTATAATATAAGCTACAGAAAATAATATAACTATAATATAAACTACAGAAAATAATATAACTATAATATAAGCTACAGAAAATAATATAACTATAATATAAACTACAGAAAATAATATAACTATAATATAAACTATAGATTGCGCAATCTATATGTACAATTATACACAACACGATTAAATTTACCAATTTTTCCTCCACTGAAAATCCGCAAGAATTTCATCGTTTCTCACGATGTTACCACAGAACGCGTCAACAACATCTGCATAATTCTGCATTAACCGTGCTGTAAAGCACGTCGGGTGGTGGCATCGCAACAGAAAATATATATATCGTACGTTCGCCTGTGACGTTAAATATCGCCAGCGGGGAGAAGCTTCACCTACATACGGAGAGAACTCTACGAAAGCGGGACTCCCCGAAGACAATACGATGCGAAAAAGAATTTCACGCAGGCTGCGCGCTCGCGAGCACAGATCGATGCCCGGGACGCAATCGTAACGAGAGTGGCAAGCTCCAGCTTCGCACACATCACCGGATAATATCAGACAGAATCTGTAGATCGTAGGTCGACCTCGTAGCGGGGTGCCTTCGAATCCTCAAGTTCTGCGAATCTGATGGATGATACGGCTGGAAATCGAGCGAATAAACAAGCATCGCGAATCATGTACACCGTACTCCGGCGTCGAGGTTCGGCTGAATCGTACATCGCGTACCAGGATCGATTTATTTCAGCTCTGTTCCATTCATCGATGCCCGCCGCGATGCTCGCTACTCGAGAAGCGGGTAACAACGGTCATCATCGTATGAAATAACGTCGATGGGTGTTGGATTACGATTTGATTCATTGGAGTTTTGACTTCCCGACTTGTCTCTCGCGCGAAGCTTCAATCGTCGACAGGCAATGTTTCTGTTCGAAAGATGACCAACTTTCCCCCTCGAGAATTTTACAAAATTCCAAAGGAACGTCTTTACGAGCGCTGAAAATTTTTTCCCCGCAATTAAGTCTAAGGACTCGAAGATTGAAGTCTCTCGTTCGGTATAGCGAACTTGAGACAATTGACGAACTTGACAAAGCATATGATTTGAATTCGTATTATAGAAATTTTCTGTTAATTTAATAAAAACTAATCAATATAATTAATTCTTTTATTAAATATAAATGAATCAAATGATATAAAATTGAAATTAATAATTTTAATAAAGTTAAAATTAATAATTCTACTCAACGTATATGTAAATATATATATATATATATATATATATATATATATATATATATCGAATTCGAGCTAAAAAAAAAACCTCAAGTTATAACTAATAATATTATTTTTCCAAGTCCTCCAAATATTTCCACGAAGTCGTAAGAGTTTGGGAATATCGACAATATTCGAAAGCAGTGTGTACTTGTATATTTTTGACTCTCGCTGTATATTTAGCTCAAACGTGACCACGTTCCAGCCTATTTTGGCATTGATTTACACGGACCGCGACCCTGACGAGGATAAGCTTTATTAGCAGAGGCGCCACGGGGGTTGTTCTCCTCCCGCACCCTGCACCCACGTCGACAACCCTTCTTCTTCGCACAGGCGCGCGATACTCGCGTGACGTAGTCAGAGAAAGTATTGCCAAGGGTAGCCTCGTGCGCGAAATGCGGGTTAGTGGGGCACGGGCGTCGCGACGCCGAGCGTCGACGTCGCGTCAGTAGTACCCGCTCGTTCTCTCGTGCCTCTCTTCGTTCGTCTTTCACCCTTTCACACTTACGAAGAACTCTGAATTAATTCGATTAAAAAAAAAAAAAAAAAAA
>NW_025110456.1:0-41679 GCF_011392965.1 Frieseomelitta varia | reverse complement strand
TCAGCCAACGTTGGAGGAAAGAAAAAAAGAAAAAAAAAAAAAAGAAAAAAAGAAAAAATTCATCTCACAAAAATTGTATATCCTAGTAGATTTTTTGGTGAAAATACTCATGGGATGGGAGATTGGTGGAAGAGATGGCTATGATCAGATGTTGCCTCGAGACGGAGGTACCTGACGTTTTCGAGAGTCTCGTACGGAAGTGCACTGACCCAGGCTGTGAGTATAAATTATCACTCTGCGATAAAGTAACGGGTACTGCGGGTCATTTGTGCAAATTCACAAGGTTTCAAAAGACGGAATATTCATTTCGCCATCACGATGCTGAGTGAAATTCAGAATCACGACGCTGAGTGAAGCAAAATTTGTCGATAAATGTATTCTGGTATCTTTAGTTGTTGCAAAAATTGTAAAAATTATAATTTCGAAATTATAAAATTTGATATTATGAAGAATAGAAAGTGTAAAGTCTGGCACAGGGATATCTCATTGGAATATATGCAAGTATTTTTCTACTTCGTTACATTTTTACTTTATTTAGTACTTGAAGTAATTAAATTAATAAATTTATGCAATTAATAAATTAATAAATTCGCTTCGTGAAATTCCCGCATGTCATTCCTTGTGAATTCCAAGTAAAATTAACTTTTTCAGACTTTTGTTCCGCAGAGTTCGCGAGTGAACTGATTAAACTTGATGGGCTCACGTGCTTTTGCACGGTTTTTATCGCAAGTCGCAACAGTTGCTACGTATGCTTGACACACTTTGCATCCGCACTTGATATTTGTACATTAATGAAACATAAATGAACCAGTGTGCTAATTGCTCGGTAACAAAGTTAAGAGAGGAATGCAAAATATGTAAATATTTTCCTTCTTTCAAACTTTTGCCGTTGCATACAACGAAAATTGTATATTTATGATGGCATTGATATAAGTCTATCGATTTATCTTGTATCGGTGTATACTTGTAATACTCATTACTTTGCACGGACTTTGTCGATATTCTGCATATTAACTTGCAGTTGTTTTAATCGACTGCACTCGTACGATCTGGTTCAAGTATCTCTTAAGAGATTATTTACAAGGACATGATACTTGAAACAAAATTGATTCCTTCGTTTCTTTTGTATTATTTCTGTTCAATACTCATTCTTGACCTTTAATGTAATTTTTTTATACATACCATGTACATGGTGAGTTACAATTACAAGTAAAATCGACGATGATTCTATTCTATTCTAAATTTAAAATAAAAAGTTTTCTTTCGTGAGAAAATTGAGTTTGAAAGCTTGTCAAATATCCGTGATTATATTGTATCTATAACAAAAAATAACTGCACATAGAAATGGATAGTTAAAAATCTAGAACGAAATATATTGAAACAATTTAAAATAAATTTATAGAAGTACATACAATATTAATATTCAATGGAACTACATTTAACGTTTATTATATGCAATTAAAAATCTTATATCGTTTGTTTTTTATTAAAGCAAATATTCCCGAGAAAAACCGCGAGAATTTTATTTATATCCCTGGTGTAAACTATTAAGTTATGTAACAATGTGTTTAAATAAAATCTTCTTTTTTCATTATCTTTTTTACCTATAGTTGTTCGACAAAATATTTCCAAAAAAGGAAACAAATAAAAAATGTGCAGACTCATGTTTATATTAACTTTCTAGTAACATTAATTTTGCAGTACGATATAACTTGATTAAATTAAATTCTTAATAATAATAATTGACTTTCGCGTTCCAAGTACAAGTAAGATCTAAAAACGATTCTCACTCTCGCCGCCATTTACGAACGTGCGAATAGACTGATATTGATTACCGAAGCCCCGTGTCAACATCCGGAACATCTTGTCATCCTAAATCGGTTTAGCTGACAAGCGTTCACGCTTTTACCTTAAAATAGTTCTTCCCCTTATTTTGCCTTGAATACACGTATTGTGTCTCGTTATAACAGAGAAGAATACAGTCCCTTTCGATCTAGTTGCCTCATTTTTAACAACGTGTAATTTAATTACGATGTCACAAGTAAATATTAATATACAAACTATTTAATTCTGTCTAATTTTAAATTCTATTTATTTTATTCAAAATAAAATAGTATTTAACAGTAATAGTGAAGTATATTAACGATTGCGTTTGTTGTTATATTGTTTATGATGAAATTGATTTTAAATAACTACTAAATATGCAATGAAATATTGTAATCTGCAAGAGTGAATTGAATTCACAACAGAAAAATTATTCATCCTCAGACTATCTACTTATATAGTTTCTAAATATATGTAAATGTGTGTAAGAAAGATTATCCTAAATTTATATCAATTGATTGATTTTAGCAATAATATTTGGAATCAGTAGATATAAATACATCCGTGAATCGTGTTCGAAATTTTAATTTAGTCAATTACTTACTATTGATCAATTTTGAAACAAGTAATGAGAATTGATTGTTCTTTCATTCTATAAAATATTACACATGCACGCTCAAAATTCGATCAAAAATTTACAATGTAAGTATTTTGGAGAACTTATAAGCTTATAAAAATATCGGTTAAAATTAAAATTAAAAATAATATAAGCAATTTTCAAGAGATGAGCAATGAGGTGTAGAAAACTATTTTCATTTTTAAATTAGATGGCGTTGAAACGAGTATTAAGTGTAATAAGTGGAACATCATACATTTTAATGTAAATATTTTAATACGTATGTTAACTTTATTTCAGTTCATTTTATTTCTCCGATTCTCTCATGAATAAAATATTAAACCTTCTAGTAATTGATATCACATTTATATTGATATTATACTTGTACTATATTGTATTCGCAATAATCGTATGCATTGAGAATAATAATGTCGTAGAATTTACGAAAATATTTATTCTCTTAATAATTGTTTAATTTTTTAATGATGTATTCCATTTTTAAATAAGAAAATGTCAAAGAGATCAATGTAAAATTTAAATCTATGAAAAAAAAATTTTTTTTTAGCACTAATTTCAATTTAAATTTAATGTTGGGCGTAATTAAAAAATTATAAATGTGGCGGCGCGCGCATTTTTAAAAACGCCGCCACGTAAAAGTAAATCGTATTGCCATCTTTTAACTCTTTCCTGCATTTTGAAATTAAGCAACACTGGTTGACAAGAACGAGATTAACATTACCGACCTTAAATTCATACGACAAAATTTTTTCATTGAAGACGAATGTAAAATTCGTGTATGACAAAATCTAAAATATTTATTTATTTGTAACTGATGCTCGCGTATATTCCAATTACTGCAAAGATCAATAGCAGTGCTTCGTAAAATAATAAGTCTGCGTACAGCAAATCGCAGTAGTGATTTTCGGTAGTGACTAAAAGTACACATTCTATTGGTTCTATCAGTCGATCGAAGTTTCCTCGAGTGTACAGTACTGATTCGCTTGTAACGAAATGTTTGGTAAATATTATTTCATTTTGAAGCACGAATTTTATTCTTGAGATGTCACTTTCATATTTACTTAGTTTGTTTTCACCGATCATCTGATACATTTCATGGATACACATTCTTCTACCATATTTATTTCCTTTCTTTGTATTTCTGTCAGGTTGTTGTTGGTGCTGTTCAGCCTTACGCCCGCGATATAAAAGACTTGTTGACAATATTTTTCCAGTAAATCCTCAGGTGAGCCTTACGTTTTCTATGTTCAAAATTATTCACAATTCCTTATAATCCTTATCTTCCATAATGAATACCTGACATTGTATTTTCATTAAGTAATTCATATTTCTCATATTCTTAAACAGGAGTTGCTTTATTTAATATAAAAAAATAATGATAATAAAAATAATAATTTTTTTGAGTAATTGAACATATTTGTTAAAACATCAGTAGACTTCTATGATTGTTGTTCTCTAGTTTTTCTTCTGACTTTAAAATTAAATTTCGTGCTAATTCTGGTATTATTCTATTTATATATAGTATCGTGTTATTATTAAAGTATTTACACGCATAAATAAAAGGAAAAAGCATCTCATGATATAATTATTTTTAATACATTATTGGACGATAAAATTATTAATACCCAGTTCACTTTTCATTTATTGATTTTAAGTTTAAAACATCAGTCTTTCTTTCTATGTAATCTATATAATATAAAGTTAATATTCAGTATTTCTTTTATAAATTGATACTTTTTTTATTAGGATGGCTTAGTGAAAAATAACATGGAAAAGCTGACCTTCTATTCACTAAGCAGTCCTGAAAAGCTAGACAGAATTGGAGAATATTTGTTTCAAAGGGCTTCCAGGGACATTTACAGGTAACGACGGAGAATTACATGTTATTAATTTAATAGCTATGGAAAGTGCATATTCATGTGATTAATTCTTGTTTACTTATGCTATATGCCAGTCATATAAATAATTATACATCATTGATCATTATTATGCAAAATTTTAATCTTTTATCTAGATGTATTAGGCAGTTTTATATTTAGATACAAAAATATTGAAATATATGTATTTGTAACATAGGAGAAGAAATGGATTTGTTGTTATTGCCATGGAAGCAATGGATCAGCTTCTAGTAGCATGCCATGCTCAGACATTAAACCTGTTTGTTGAGAGTTTTTTAAAGATGGTGCAGAAATTGTTGGAATCTACGGATCCGCAATTACAAATACTGGCAACCCAGTCTGTAAGTTACATTAAACAATTTGAAATACCATATTATTATATTTATTTATTTATTTTCTTTTATTTTCTGTTTTATTTCTTGAATGTTATTTTATCATTCATTAACATGAAAAATAATTGTGTTTTTGACATCTTTCAATTCAGTTGAACAAAGTGCTGGCTTCTTCTAGTTTGTCCGCTTTGCCAACATCGAGCAGGATACGCCGTCTTATCACACACGTTACGATTTCTTTGTATCAAAATACTCTGCGATGTGCCACTCGAACCACAATGACTCTGCAATCCGCAAACAGATACGACTTGCTGGAATTCAGGGATTACAGGCATGGCTTTTATACACTTAATACTTAGAAATTTTTTTTATTATGAATTGAAATTAATTATATATGTATTTGTAGCTTCCAAAAATCTATTGTACTATATTTCATAATTTAGGGTGTTGTAAGAAAAACGCTTTCTGATGATTTGGTAGAAAACATTTGGGAACCTGTACACATGGATAAAATTGTTCCTTCGTTGCTGTACAATATGCAAAATTCAAGGTGATGATAGAAAAAGCTATTGCGTGCAAACTATGTATATATTTACAATTTCATTTTAATAGATATTCTAGTAAAGAAGATGCAACTCCGGATAGCCCAACTGAAGGACGATCTGATCCGCCACAATTTGCAGAAACTTGTATGCGAGAACTTGTTGGACGAGCATCATTTGGTCATATTAAATGTGTTATTCGACCTGTTTTAAGGTTGTGTTTCTCATATAAAGTATTTTTTTCTTTTTATTTTTTATTTAAAACTTGAGACATTTTATTGCAAATAAACAATTACAAATAAAATTTCTATAAAAATTATTTTACAGACACTTAGATAATCATCAGTTATGGGTCCCTAATTATTTTGCTATCCATACATTTAGGATAATTATGTTTTCCATTCAGGTTAGAAATCATTAAATATTCTTATTATTTATCAATGAATATCTAAAAAACGATGATCAATAAATATGAAATTTTTTAGTCACAATACTCTTACACAGTTGTGGAAGCATTAATGACTCATCTTGATGATCATTCGAAATCATCGCCCAAGATTCGAACGAGTATCGCAGACACTTTATCTAAAATTATTTCCATTGCAGCTGGTGAAAGTGTTGGTAAGTTTTAATATATAATAGAATTTGTTTATTTGTATTAAAAAATTTGTATTAAAAATAAAATGACATATTTTTAAAGGTCCCTCTGTTTTGGAGATAATAAATTCTCTGCTATCTCATCTTCGAGTTAGTGTAACAAGAAATCAATCTTCGAGCAATGACGAACAATTGTATCAAGAGGCTCTTATTAATGCTCTTGGAGAATTTGCAAATCATCTACCAGATTATCAGAAAATAGAAATTATGATGTTCATAATGAGCAAAGTTCCATACAGTCAACCAGATCGTATAGTTTCAGTTGGTAAAGGCGATGTATTACTCCAAAGTATTCTTCTAAAATCTCTTTTAAAAGTAATTATACATATACACAAAAAAAAAATCTCACATAATGCGTATCTTTAACTTAATACGGTTCGTGTAAATACACTTTAGGTTGGCACAAAATATCAAACTATACATTTGAATACAACTTTTCCACCAAGTTTTTTGGAGCCATTATTAAGAATGTCACTCGCAGCAGATGCTGAAATGCGACTTTTAGTACAAAAAATCTTTCACACTTTAATCGACAGACATCAGAATATTATCAAACTTGCGAGACCTACGTAAGTTATCAATAACAAATTTTTTAAATTTATATTATTATTACTTACGTCAATTGAATCTTTCAAAATATAATTTTATCATTTTTGTTGAACAGAGTAAATGTTGCACAACTTGATCTTACAATTGAAAAAGCATCCCGACCAGACGTGATCTTTATTCGTAAACATGGCCCTGAAATCTATTTAGCGTTATACGAATCGTTAGAATTGGCAAGTAATAAGGTGGAAAACGTAGAATCTATATATACAACATTGGCATTACTTGCCGTGGAATTGGCTTCTGAAGAAACAGTGTTGGAGTTACTGAGATTAGTACTGAGTCTTCAAGATTTAGCTTTAACAAGTAGCCAAATCAGTGTTTCACTCAAATTTAATTTACACGCTATTGTCATTAGTTTGCTTGTACTAATATCTTACGTTTGTAATATTACTTCGCTAATGGATTACGCGAGCAAGGTAAATTATTATTTCATTGGTTCGTACATGACATGTACTGATTGATAAGAACCAAAATAATTAATTTTTATATTTTTAGGTTGTAGAAGTACGACGAAAGGAAGCACCTCATCTTTTGCCTGATTTGCAATCTCAGTATGATATTGGTTTATCTTCTAGATTAGCACCCGCTCTATTAGTTGATCAAACTGTTTTAAGCGAGTGTTTGAAGGGAGCTGGTCTTGATAGTGGAAAGCTACAACAAGGATCTGGTTACAGTAGTATCTCGCTACAACATCGGTAATATTACAGCAATTTAAGTTTTCATTTCCTTATGTTATTAGTTGTAATATTTTTTAGATGTTATTAACATTAAATGTTTTAGACACTCATGGGTCGACAGTGCTGGGCGAAATTCGTTAGGCGATATTAATTCTGGTGCTACAGAATTAGATAGTGGCGGTTCATCTCCTGGTGTTCAAAAAGTACATTCCTTATATGTAATTCTAATTTATTTATAACTTTTTAATAATCTACGTTTTTTATATTTTCTACTCTCAGAAATTACCAGGAGAAGAGTTGACTTTTGAAAGTATGAAACGAATTTTAACAGAAAATAACAATAATCATGTCGTGGAAGAAGAGAAACGATTACAATTATCGCACTTGTTTAGAAACGCACCATTTCAGGATTTGGTATCAAAAACACAACCAAAGGTATGAAGATAGTGAATAACTTACTTATTAGTAAAAAGTATAAAAACAAAAATAAATAATTTTGCAGCATGATGTTTTACAAAGTAAACTATCAGAAATATTTAATACATTATCCGTTGATCCACGAAATACAAGCCAACCAGGTGGACCACCAACAGATACTAAACCAAGTCAAGCCCCAGCTTATGAAATACATTTCCCAGAACTATTTGTTTATTAAAATAACGAGTTTTTTGTTTGCTGTGACATTTTTATTAAGTTGAACATTACAGTGGCTATATGTCAATTATGATCAATTTAATTTATTTGTACATTTTATGTTAAAAAACTGTGGAACAATATTTGTACATACAGTGCATTTTGATACCGTTTAATGCGTATAATATTAATTACATTTGTGTATATATGTATTTTCTTTATAAATAATTAATATTTATTATAATTATTACTACAATAAGTATTATTTCAATTTTGGTAAATTTATTGCTCGTTATACTATCAAAAATATTAAAACTAATTTGAAATTATTATTTTATAATTATAACGTGTAAACTAGTGGCGTGTAGTAATGTAACACATTTCTTTTGCGTAACTCATACTGACATGTTTACGGATTAATTCATGTTATTGGTACAATATGTAGTATATTGTTAATGTTATTTCATCAACAAAATTAATTTTAATATCTACACACCACTGGTGCAATATTGTATAAAAATGTAACAAAATTTTGAAACAACATAGTTGAAAAAAAACCGTTATTATGCAAAATTAAAATATTCGAAACGAATCAAATTTATTGAATATACTGAAATCAAAATATGTATATATAAACACAACAAATTTAAATTACAAGACAAATATTAATCATGGGCTAATAAATATATTCATATACTTGATGACAAGACAATCTTTTTTATTGAATTTTTCTGTGTAAAGGTTCATACTATTACATTATCAGTAGAATTATTTCCTTTTGGATCATTGAAAGATTTTGTACAAAATATCCAAGTGATTGTTTATCAAGTACTATGTAATTGGAATGAACACAGATGTCAGATTACATGTTGGATGCTTCAAGATTTAATTCAATTACTCATAACAGGAATGCAATTAGCCTCGAAAACGAGTAATGTAAATTTTAATGTTACGATGTAAAAATGTAAAAATTTGTAATCTAATACCGCACATTGGTCATTATTGGTTTCTGTACAATTGTAATTTGGAGTTTATATAATTGTGCAATCGTGGAAAAAACAGAATCAAACTCTCGTTTTTCTCTTTTGGTTTTTATGAGCAACCAAATTAAGGTCAGTATGTAAGACATACCATTCATGCAATAACTACTTAACATAATGCAATTTGAAGCGTTTAGTTATCTGTGGTTCTGATGTGTGCAATCAATTTAATACACCTTGGAAAATTCTTCAAGGTTCCACTTTCAATAATTCCACATCAAAGATAAGAACGGCATTTGGTGGAATAGTGTGTCTATGTCAAGGATAATATTACAACATTATTTATATAATCATTAAGATTAACTTTTCTTGGCACATCCTATTATTGAAAATATGCAAAATTTAACTAATAATAATAATAATAATTAACAACTGCAGTTATTGGTATCATACGTTAATTTCAATTACTCATAATATGTAAATATTACACAAAATATAAGAGTTAATTTATATTAATTCCTTTTTGCACTGTGGATAATTTAAATAAATCATAAAATTTGAGTATGTGCTTTTGCTTTACATCTATCTCTGAAATTGATAATATTATAAATGTTTATATTGTATTAAAGGATATACTCCAGGATGCCCACGACTACCATAGGCAAAATCTGGTGTGCAAGTTAGCTTTGCTCGTTCTCCAACACACATTTGAGCAACACCTTGGTCCCAGCCTTTAATAACTTCTCCTTTACCTATTTTAAATTTAAATGGTACTCCACGGTCCCTGCTTGAGTCAAATTTCTTTCCATTGTCTAGAGTACCTATTAGACATTTAACAATTAAAATTTCATAAAATTCAAAGTACTATAAATTATAAAAAACAATATTTTATTTAATAAAAATGTACTTTAATGTGTATATAAATATGATGCGATTCGATCGTGATGTTAAATGTTATTTTTAAAATTCATTATCAACGTAATGTTTCAGGAAATAACTTGAAAAATATTTACCTGTATAATGAACAACTACGGTTTGTCCGGTTTTCGGGTATGTCTGGCCTGCACAGACAAAGCATCGTTACAAAAATCGCTACATTATAAATGAAAAGTGTAAAATACTAAAATTTGATACAATCGCTGAACGCATTGAGTAAAAATCGAAATCACCTTATTTGGAATGGGTCATCGAGAAAGCATGCTTTTCATAGATTTTCAGGTTGTAAATGAATCACGTCGACTAAACTATCCGGCGTATACAATTAAAATCAGCCGAAGTTAAATAAAAAAAGGGATCATCGATATTATAATTCGTAAAGAAAGAAGCAGCGAATCGAAAAAGAAAAGTGAAAGATCACAGAATATCGTGTACAGAATAATTACCATCTCCAGGAGAAAGAACTTCCACATCCACGCCCATGACTATATATTTTATGTCACAAAAATCGGATTTTTAACGAAGAAATAAGTGTATTTTATTATACAAAACTGGGCGATTTGTATTGCTAAGCAGAATTCACATAAATGCGAGTCTCGTGCCTGCAAAAAACGATACCAGATCCAATGCTGTTCAATGAATATAACAAGGTAACTGAAGATACCCTCGGGAAAGAAATTTTAACTGGAAAAGCCGCCGTTAGGTTCGCTGCGATTCGGATCTTCCGGTTAATATACGACGATCGATGCGAACATTTCCCATTCCGCTAAATTTAAAGCAATTATTTCGTTGACTTTTGTACACGATATGTTGTATAAAAAAATTATATAATTTAGTTCTTCAATTGATCACATTTTGGAAAAGAAAATAGAGAAGCTGTCTTTCTATTGTAAAAAGAAATATTATAATTAATTGATATTAAAGAAAACAAACACAGACTTTTATGATGTTTATTTTTACTGTATAAAGATAGTAAATAAAATAATTAAGTACTCGTACAATATTATATGGAATTATTAAGAGCTCACAATTGTATAATAAATTCTTATAACAGAAAATACATTTACAAATCGAAGTTAGAGTTGTACTCGCAACAAAAATAAATTAAAACCTATTTTTCTTTATGATGAATTATAAATATTAATACTATCTATATTAATATACATATATAAATATATTCATATAAATGTATAAAAAATCAATATAAAAAAATGTATCAGAATTCGAATAAATTTATACTTCCATATCACCTAAGAATTAAAATAAAATATATAAAATATTCATCTAATAATTAAAAGGACGAATAAATTATTACACTACAAAAAGTAAGTACATTGCATAATCGAAAAATTAACTTTAAATTTAATAGAACCTCCCACTACTAAATATTACTAAAGCACCATAAATTAAAGATATAAAATTTTAAACCAAAAAAAGCATAACATTTTAAATACCCATGATTTGAGATACAATATTTGAGTAAATACTAAAACTTATGATTCTCTTTTCTCTGCAGTATATACTCTTTCTAATAAAGCTAATGATATACTTCCAGGTATTCTTTGATGTTGATTTATTAAATTGTTGAGTGCATCAGCAACCTGAAAACATGTTTTTCATGTATGTATACTGTTTATTTAAAGTCCAGTAAAACTAAAACATTTAGATATTTCTTACCTTTATTTGTAACTCTTCTGGTGTTAGATTTTCATCATATAGAATTGGTTTACCAACATATGTTGTCAATTTTACGGGAAAACCACCAAAGATAGGTACAAAAGGAAATCTAGTGGCAGCATATATTCTCAACCATATTCTTCTACCCCAACTTATTGTTCTAAATGCTTCTCTAATATTTTTTGTAAATAAAGGTACTATGCACTGTTACAAAAATATTAATATTTAAAAATAATATTTAAAAATAATACAAATATAAAAAGGAAATATAACTAACGTACCACTTTAGCATCCAATGCAACTTTTGCAAAACCCACTCGTTTCTTCCACATTAATTGGTAGTAAGAATCACCAAATTGAGCTTCATACACACCACCAGGTGAGATAGCAAGCATATTACCTTCTTTCAATATAGTAGAACATGTTTGAATTGTACCAGGTATAACTTTTAATACATCAGAAATGATAGACCACCCAGGACATTTAAAAAGAAATCTATCTGCTACTGTATGAATTAATTTTGAATTTAAAAGTAATATTTTAGATATAAAGTAATAAAGATCTATAGGAATAGCTCCATGATAATATACAAAAAGTATTGGTTCATTTTGTGGTATATTTTCAAGCCCAACTACTTCATATCCTATAAAAGATAGATAAGATATAACAAATTTTACATTTCTCATCTATAAATATATTCTTCACAGAAACTACATTATATAATTTATTTTTATAAAATCTAAAACTATTGTACTTAATTAATTTCATATGTAACATACCATACCAAATCCAACCATGGGCATCCCAAACTGCAGCTACTACATTACGAGCTGCATTTCTCCAATCTGTTCCATATGCATTTCTTAATGTAGCTCTATTAAATAAATCAAAATTGCATAAAATAATTACATAAAACTTATCACTAATACATGTTGAAAGTATAAAAACCAACCTGTGTAACTTATACACATACAATATTAATGCAGTTAAATATAGTAATATTACAATCACAAGTGGAAGCAGGAATGTTATTAAAAGTGGCATTAGAAGCCATGATAACCAGAGTGTAAAATCCACGTCGATATATTCAACTAAAAAGAATATAATATTGTATATAATTGTTATACAAAATTTTCACATAATCTAATAGACAAATAATATATAACATTTCTTATTAATATATAAAATGTTTTATAAGAAATTTACAAATTTCTTTTAAGGTATGAAAAGCTAAATATATTATTACCGACAAAAAATACTAATCTATTATCTAAACATGCTTACAATGCTATGCTCTTTTATTTGGAAATTATGTCGGTGTTTTCTGTTTATGTGCATAAAATTACATTATACCAATAACATATACATATATATATATAAAATTATATTTTTACCTATAGCATCTTCTAAAATTTTCCGTAGGTTAAATATTATGGGAAACATGTTTAGATTATGAAAAAAGTGAAAACAATAGTAAATGTATTATAATTACAAAAAATCTGATACTTTATCAAACACCCACATATTCACTATTGGCAATATAGGCATCAGTCTGCTGATTTTGCTTCCGTATTTCTTGAGTCACTCAATTACATTCATAATTGTAACTAATTATTAATAATATTCATTAATTATGATAATATTCATTAAGATGGATTGTTTATACTTAATCAAGATGCATTTTGACATTTGTTATTTATCACAGTTTCTACGGCTATGTATAACTCATAGATAATTTTGATTATTCTTTTAACAATGTCATACAAATTTTACACATTGTACGCTTAAATTTTCTAGTTAAATATTGAATATGTATGCATGATACACTATACACGTTATTCGGTAAAAGATAATAGCAACTAACTTCATGTACGTTATTTTGAATTTACAAATATAACATAAACATATTCCTTATTGTATTCAAATTTTCAACAGTTATGCACAACAGAATTAATATTTTATCTAACATCACTATACATACTTGTTGAAATATTTATTATTTATAGATCAAAAATTTTTTAATTCATTATGTTTAAGTATGTAATGTATACTTTAGCGTACATATGAATTATAATTTTACTGCATGTGAAAATAATGAGAATACTACAATTAAGTATGAACAAACCTAAATTATAGTAAATTATTTAATAAATTTATTACAACAATCATTTTAAAAATGGCGCTGAAAATTGAAAAAAATAAAACAGTATAAATCACGGATCTTAAAAAAAAAGACGAAATTACTAAACAAAATGTATCTGGAGAATCGAAGTAAACGGAACAATTGCGAATATTTATATATAAAAACTTTAATAGATTGGAGAATATAAATTTCAATCAATGTTTGGAAAGTTGGAGAATATCGTTAAGAAGTCATTGGAAAGATGTTCGATATTGCTCTGAAGTTTGACGATATATTTCATTGGCGAACTTTCGTACTGTAATATATTGCCACTATAAGGAGCAATTTCACGCAACCTTTAATCGTTACCAATAAGACTGAAAAACGAAATAAATCAATTTGTAAAGTGAATTTGGATACGTTCCCAGTTTTTCCCCATTAGAATTGCAAAATATTAAAGATCACGACGTAACTAAATTATTCTCGTGTTTATTTAATATTGTACTTTAAAAAATGTCTATGGTCTCATTGTTTCGTTGTAAATGTGTAATAGTGGGTTATTTATGAATGTTGCTTCAGGTAGACACTATTACTTTCGATTTCAATAATGTATTTGCATCATTACTAACATATGATATCAATTCTATGTGTCACTTTTCTTGTACAACCTTTGTTTGATTAAAGATATTTCATTAACAAAGTTTGTTGCGATATATTGTTACTTTAGTCCGCAATGAAATGTGTTAATCAGTGGACGATCAACCTCACCACGACGTGTCAGTAGTTAACAAAATGGTCTTGCAATATTAACATTCTTTTTTAATTGAATATCGATGTTATCCGACATAGTAGAAGAAAGGCTTGCATATATTACTTTCTCAATATCTTTTTGAAATTTGTTTCCGTCGTGTCTATAGAAATAAAGATATATAATATGCTAAATAAAAAAATGTCTGAAAAGGTAATTGTCTTTTAAATGAAATTTAATGTCAAATAAAAGTAGACATGCATATGTATGATCTTATGCAATGCCCTTGAAATTTGTTGCAAGTTGTATCAGTATGATATAATTAATAATAATTATATACATTTGTATATGTATATGTATATATATATATTGTTATTTCATTAATGTCATCATATAATTACATATATTTAAGCTATTGTACAGACTGATAAACTTTATGTTTCTATAACTGATAACATTTATTTTTTTTTAGGTATAACATAGTAATGCAATATTGAAAAATCATATTTTATTAAAACAAAATGTCAGAGAACAATTTGCCGCACATTTCATATGGACTTGATTCACCTGGTAGGATAGTACATCTAGAATCTAGTATTGCAAGGTCTAATATCAGTCGTCTTCCAAGTATAGAAGAAACATTAAGAAGACTTGGCACAAATCTGAGGGCAGAAAGACAAATTAATGAATCAAATAATGGTAAAATTGAATAATATTATTCTATTATCAATACATTAATATTATATTATAATAATATTATTGTATTATCAATAGATATTTAATTAAATAATTATATATGTATTAATAATAGTATTTTTTGTTAATAATACACAATTTATAGTTTTTCAATTTTTGGAAATGTTGTAACATATATAGAAAAAAATTAATAAAATAATATTTGAAATTAAAATATTAAATATTAAATGATTTCAAATGTTTATGCCTAATTTTCAGAGATGGCAGGAGCATTATTGTAGTTTGGCATGGATGTTTTATTAGTAT
Source organism: Frieseomelitta varia (assembly GCF_011392965.1). Lineage (NCBI taxonomy): Eukaryota > Metazoa > Arthropoda > Insecta > Hymenoptera > Apidae > Frieseomelitta > Frieseomelitta varia. Next base: position 26,408 of record NW_025110456.1, on the reverse strand, counting down.
AGATATTGTGTGTGCTTAGTAAAGAATAACAAATTGATTGATATAACTCTTTACTTTAAAATGTATGTATCTGTGTGTTTTATTTTCAAATTGGGCATAAACTTTTGCAAACATTCAGTATAATTTTTGTAACGTATATTTCAGAAATTTAATTATGTAATATCACTTATATTATGTATTAAGATACTAATGAATATATTTCATTATAGAAATACCTGATGCTCAATCTCCAGCAATTGTATCTGATGAGGAACCGTTACCTATTGTATTATCAGAATCTGCAAACAATGCTCAACCAAATGATGTGATTGATGGGCCATCTTCTCCAAACCAATCAGAAATTAATGCACCAGTAGTAAACACAGAAGATGAGTATGTATAATTATATATGTAGAAGAATATAATTTAATATATGTAGAAGAAAGTATATGTTCTGTGACAAAATATTTCTCTTCAATTTAGTAAAAGATATTGTTGGGTATGCTTTGCAACGGATGAAGATGATACAACTGCTTCATGGGTAAAACCATGTCATTGTCGTGGCACAACTAAATGGGTACATCAAGGATGTATACAGAGATGGGTTGATGAAAAACAAAAAGGACGTGCAGGTGCACATGTAGCATGTCCACAGTGTAATACAGAATACATTATTGTATACCCAAATATGGGTTAGTTATTTTAATTTTTATAAATTTGCTAAATTTGTCATTATAATATAATTACTATAATTATTACAATATAAATATGCTACAAATATATGTATATTACATATATGTTAAATGTGATATATTTGTTGCAGGGCCATTAGTAATCGTATTGGACACTATCGATGGTGTAATTTTCCGAATTTGCCCATTTATTGCAGCTAGTATAGTTGCTGCATCTATATATTGGACAGCTGTAACATATGGAGCAGTAACTGTAATGCAAGTAGTTGGTCACAAGGATGGTCTAGCTATGATGGAACAAGCTGATCCTTTGGTATTATTAGTTGGTTTGCCAACTATACCAATAATGTTAGTTTTGGGAAAAATGCTGAGATGGGAAGATCAAGCACTTAGTCTTTTAAGGCGACATGCATGTAAAGTTCCTATTTTGAGGCATTTCTTACCTAGTAGGTATGTACATAATTTGAAATAATTGTATTGTATATTTTATATTTATAAGTCTTTATTATTCTAGTCATTCAAGTGATGATAGATCACACTCTGAAGATGTACCACCTATGAGTGATCCAGTATCAGCAACTCGTATCCTTTGTGGTGCACTTTTATTACCTAGTATTGCTAGCATATGTGGCAAAATATTTTTTGAAAGTATACATTCTAATTTTCATAGGACATTGCTTGTATGTATTCAAATATATTTGTTATTAATTAAACAATTGTTCTGAACCTTTTATGTATTTTTGCAGGGAGGTATAGCATTCATAACAATAAAAGGTGCATTCAAGATTTATCATAAACAACAACAATATGTAAGACAATGTCAACGTCGTATAATGGATTATACAGAAAATAATGTTGCACTATATAGAAGACAACAAAATTCTGAAACCAATCAGACCAGCTAAATAAACATATGCAAGAGATTCTTGAAGATATTACATTTCAGTTCAAAAAAACTAAACTTTATAGTGTACTTTTATGTAATAAGTTTGTGGGTATTTTAATCAGGTCTAACAAATACATAAGTTATATAGCTACATCCCCAGTGCGTGCACACATACATACATACAAACATACAAAAATAATCATATACATAAATATAATTAACGAATTATTATCTGTCTGAGAAAGAACAATTTAATTGAAAGAAAATGAAAATGTTACGTCTCTTAAATTCAACCATCAGGGAAATAATAATAATAATAATGTCCATTCATCCTTCCTTGCATAATAAGTAAGAATTGATATATGTTGATGCCTTTAATACAATTCAATTTTCTTCCGTTTAAAAGAATCATCTGAGAAGAAAATATCATTATACTAAATTTGTAGTTTGTTATTGATGAAAATTGTATATTTTATGAAGTTAACATGATATGAGTTTTTTGTGCATTAATAAAAATAGGTAAAATATGTTTTTAGGAATTCTTCACATTTTGACTACTGATGTAAAAAGGGATACAATCTTTAGAAAAAAAATTTATTTCTACTATCGATAAGTCTTGGATTAGGTATTGACTTATATATTAATATATATTAAATAAAAGAATTTTGAAATAAAATTTTATGTAAATGCTTTATTTGCTGTAGGTATAAGACATTAGTAAACATCAATTTAAATCAATAAATCCTACTGTCTAGATAATATAGATAAAAATTAATAAATTGATTGTTACATTTTAATTTTTTAAGTTAAATCATATTCATTATTTTTATTTCACTACTTGCCATTATTTTTAGATATTAATTCAAAGTATTTTTTTAAATGATCTATAAATATATAATAATTAATAATTATAAAATAAAATTTGGGAATGACAGAAAAAAAAAACTATATAATATATAAATATATTTATTATTAAGCTTTTTTCTTTTTAATGTAAAGTGTTTAAGTACAATATATATAATTTAAAAATATTAATTATCTTGAAAAAATTGAACTTCTTGGTCTGTAAGAACTGTGTAGACACAATTAAGTTGAAAAAATAATATATACATCAAAATGTAATGCATATCCATTTACAACAAATCTATTCTATAAATCTACTTCTTAAATATTTTGTGATATAAGTAAGTATTATATTTTTTATACAAATAAAATTTCTGTTTTTATTTAATAATTATCATATGCTTTTGTTTATCACGTATTACATATAAAGTGTATTATAATACATTTTTTGTTTACATCCTTATTCTACATACCAATGAAAGAGTAAATATAATGTAATTATTCCATATTTATGATTTTTATACAGGTAACTTTTTCACATACAAAAGTCAATAAAAATGCAAGTGATTAGAAATTATAATTGATTTCAATCTAAAATTCACAATAAATAAAACTCAACTATATTCAGTATAAATTAATATAAAATATAAAATTTGCATACTTTATATGACCCAAACAATCTCGTATACTTATACATATTTATATACTCTTGCAGAAAGGTACAAGAGATAAACACCAATATTACACATTTAATTAGAATTTAAATATCCTTAAAAATTTATAATACATTTATAAAAGTAAATGAATGCAATAAAATGCAAAACTTTCTAACAAATAGAACAAGAAATATTTTTTGATGCTTCAGGTCACATTAAGGGTGGTCCTGTGTATTTAAGACTTCCAGAATAAAAATCTGGTGGACCTTCAATAACCACCAATTTAACTTCCTCCACTATATCTGGTGAATCTGTACATAACTTTGAACTACTAACAGTTTTGAAAAATGTACAAGGTCTTGGACCCTTTCCAGAATCATCTACATCATAAGGAGGACTAAGTATATCCAGAAATGCAGCAGGACCTTCAATACATGTGATTTCATGTAAGTTCTTATCTTTTGGTGTAAGAGTACATGCAGGTGAATTACTATGTAAAGATATTGGTTTGTGTCTAAGTGCCATTACTTCTTTGTTCAATCTGATTGTATGATCTTCATTTGCTTTTAAAGTATAATTGTTTATTTGAACTACACCACTGATTACCTATATTTTAAAGTAAAATAATGACAATCTTAACATAAAATACAAATTCTCAGTATAATTATTAATAATATACATTATAATATTAATATTAAGAAATGATATATATGTCATACCTTTAAAAATCCATACATTCCAGGATGATCATGTATTGGCATTGTGAATCCATGTTTTAATATGAAGATGGAAATAGCAAAATCTTTATTTTCAAATATGTCAATAACCCACATTGGTGCATGCTGTACTTGAATAAAATCAAGTATCTGTTTATTTAAATTTACATCTTCCGCTGTAATTTTGTTCATCAAGTATCGTAATTTGTCAAAGTTCTTTTGACAAAGTTTAAATCCAACATTGCCACGTTCCTCAAATGTGTTTAATGCTTGCTTCCATAACGTTTTAATTGCTGCCGTCATGTTTATGTATTTATTTTACAATACAATTGTTATAAATTCACCTTTCATAAATCATATTAATATATCAATAATTTATTTTAATAAATTCAAGATACGAACGATATCATACGTAATTTAAAAGCTTTGTTAATAGTCTTAATAATTATGAGATGAAAAGTTTAATACAAAAAAAAAACATATTAATCGTTTAAATTAAAGAAATATTTTGATAAATACCATTCAATTTTTACACACAAATATTATTTACATTCAACCTTTTCTCCCAAAATTTCACTAAATTAGAGTCGTCAATATTGTTGAAAGTTATTTCATATTTAGAGGTTAGATAAATTGTGTATTTATATTTTATTATATATATATATTATATAGTTTTTAATTAATACTTTTTCAATACTTTTTACAGAATAACACAAATTATTAATCGCTTATTCTTTAATTAATCTGGTCCCTGCGCATACTTCACATTTGATACAAAACTTTGCTAAACATGGCTATGTGACTTGTTCTCATACCAACATAGATGATATTGTAAACATAAAGTAAAATTTTTATTTAAATAACTTTTTTTTGTTTCCTACACTGAATCTATAGATGGATACAAATTGTAATAGTTTAATAATGTAATAATTTAATTGTAACATATGAGAAAGATAATTTATTTAATTCAATAATTTTTTACTTAATAATAAATAAATAAAAAAAAAAGAAAATAAGCTATTTTTAAATATTTAATGGTATATTGCTACAATAATGCCTTCACATAATGTTTTTCGAAGGGAAGAGTGCTTTTTTTTATTGAAACTCGTACATTTAAATAAATAATAGAAAGAAGAGGTGTAAAATATGTACTTTAATTATCGGACAAATATTAAAGTATTACAATTGTTGTAAAAATAATTTTGGAAAATATTGTAAAAATATTTTTGGAAAATGTTACAACATTTTAATAAATATGATTCTCATTTTATAATAACGTTACACTGTGCCACACCATGCAACATTATTCTCCTTCAAACGACGTTTCAGTGTTAAAATACTCATGTTTATTCCCTTTTTTGCCAAAAGAGCTTGCCCTTTACGCAAGGACAGGTTTGGATTTTTTGAATAAAGCCGCATAATCGCTCTATCTTCACTTTTCGTTGTAACCCGCTTCGAACTTCGATCAGGAAAATCATCCACACATTTTGTCTTTTTGTAACGTTGCACCCACTTGTCAACGAATTGAGGGGACTTATGCAAATATTTTGCTGCAGTTCTTACAATCATTTGAATGATGGCATAAGAACCCCGCTTCAAAGCGTTTAGCGTATTTTATACTCATCTCGAAGAGGACTATGTTGCTCAACAGAATCGAGGATACTAAGAGCCTGAAAGCTACTGCATATAACAGACTGATTCATATGTTTATAATACCACGATCTCCGGCTCAGTCGATACCAAGTTTCAATGATATCGCGTCCACGCTCTTGTGATACATACTGTAAGAATAATTGGAAAATTATTCGATTCTGTGAATTTGGGTTAACGTTGCCCAGAAAGGAATGCCCTCTATCGTAAATGGTAGCAGTTTAGCATTGAGATGAGCTTTATTTATTTACTATCAGAAGCAAACTTTTCTGTAATATAATTATTAGTGAAAAGCATATAACTTATTTCTCTTATTATAAGAATTCTGTTGCGAAAGGTAGGAGTAGCTAAAAGTTTCATACCTCTAATTTCGTATATCGATTAGAATTTATAAAATGTGTCGTGTAAAACAGTGCTTTAGAATGTTCAGTAAAACTGTTTCCCTAATTTAATATTTAGTTAACTGGTACTTCCTTTCTCTTTTTAATTTAAAACTACAAATTTTCTTCATTTTTATCTAATGATTTCTACGCATTGTAAATCATAGAATTTTGTATTAACAATTATAAAATTAAGTGTTGTTTACAGTAGTATTTTGAGATATATATACATAGATACATACATATACATATATATGTATAAATAAATAATTCAAAAACTGTTATTCATATTTTATTTTCATAGTTTTGTTATTTTAAGTATTTTCATTATTAACATTATTAAAATTTATAATGTTTAAAATTAACAAATTAAATCTATTTTACAAATATATATATTTTATTTCTTGGTAAGATAATTTTACATGTTATTAATTAAATATAATATTGTTTAGCTATGTCTAATGAGGAGCGTTTGAGGAAACTACTATCTGACTTAGGTAAAGCTACATTACGTGGAATTCGCAAATGTCCAAAATGTGGAACTTATAATGGATCTCGTGGCTTATGTTGTAAAAACAAATATTGTGATGCAGTATTTAAGGAGCCTGGTGAAAAAAGAAAATTATCAACAGAGGCATGTAAACTTATTACGGGCACAACTGCCCAAGTATTTTCTGTTAGAGTACGTGATAAAGGTCCAGACTATCGTGGATTTGTTCAATTACCACTGATAAATGCCACAATTTCTAATGAAATGACAACACTTATTTCACAATCCACTGCATTATGTTTTGTTGATAGTTGTGAAAGAAGTTTTGATACTAGTGTTCTTAAATGTCATGTAAGTATTTTACACATAATAAAATACATGTTACCAACATAATGTAAATGCTAATAATGATAACTATTGATAATTAAAGAAGCTTTAGTAGTCAATTTTTACAGGAAAAGAATTCGTCCGATGTACCTGTGTCTGCATGTCAACATATACAGGCAGCTTTAAGATGCTATGCAGAAGCGCAACCATTAACTTTAAGGAATTCTATTCTATCATCTTTGAATGTAAATAATGAAATGAAACAAGAAATTTGGTTGCTCGCTACAGAAACTTCAGGCCCTTTAGTACAACGTGTGTCCAAAAATATAATGGCAGTAAAATGTAAAGCTTCACCAAAACATCCATTAGGTTATCTTCATTTTTCTTTCTTTGTTACAAAATTAAAAGATAGAATTGAGCATCGTTATTTTTGTTCTTGTTCCACATTTAAAGTAAGTATTGATAATACAAATTATATTTATATCATTTACAATTCAGAATGTTATTCACAGTATTAATAACTAATGTAGGGCATAGGTAAAACAGTAGGAGATAAACCAGATATGGCACAGTCTTCTCAAAATAAACGCTGTGTACATTTTTATGCTTGTATTTGTGCGTTTGCTAGTGATGCAAAACTATCAGAAGAATTTAGTTATTACATTAACTTAGATCAGAATGATTTAAGTATATCAAAACCATTAACAACAGTATTGCAAAATGAACAGGATAAAATAGTAGGCATTGGTAAGAAGATGTTAATTATATTTTGAATATAATATAATAAGATATTTATTTCATAAACAATTTTAGATCTTGATGGCTTAACTACGGATGATACAGACACGCATCTTTTAATATTTCGAGATGATACTTTAACAGTTCAAAGTTTAGATGGAAATAGATTAGATTTGGATTCTATGAATTTAGAATCTACAATTCTACCACATAGTATTGTTGAAAATATTGAAGTAGAATGTGATCGTACCTTATTAGAAGATAATAATATGATATCACAAGTAAGAATTATTATGTTATTTATTTGCTTGTAAAATCGAAAGACGAATTAAAATATTAACATTTTTTTGAAATCTAGGTGAATAATTTAGAAGTAATTAATGAAGATGGTGTACAACTTGGTGAAAGCACTGTTAAAATAATGAATGACCAGACAAGTATAGATTCTAAATATAATGTGCTTAATAATAGTCAGTACATATTAAATGATAATAATATAAAGATACTAAATACTGGAACTTTAAAAGTTCTTGATACAAATGCTATTTTAGATGTGAATAATATGAAATTAATTGATACGAATACCGTTTCAAATACTACTGGTGTAAAAATAGTAGATAAGAATATGTTAGTACAATATGATACTGGAAGTATATCAAATACAGAAAGTATAGCACAGCCGATTTCGACGAAGCGAAAAAGGGATGATAAACCAACAAGCACAAATAGCACAAGTTTGAATAATTTAAGCTCAATAGAACCAAGGAAAGCTAAAACAAAATTACATATTGTTAAAAAATATCAAAATCCTTGTGAAGACTTGGACGAGGCTAATATAAATTTACCTTTCATTAAATGGCTTGCATCGATAACAGAAAGAATAAATCAGACTATGCATTTTCAATTCGATGGAAAACCAGATCCTTTAGTATTTCATGTACCACAAATATTTTTTGATTGTTTACGAGAAAGAATATCTTGTGGTGGTAAAAAAAAACGTTTGCCAAATTCAACAACGGCATTTGTTAGGAAAGATGGTGTACCGTTAGGTACTTTTACCAAATATACGTGGCAAATTACTAATATTTTACATGTTAAAAGTATTTTTGAAACGCCGCTTATACCTTTGGAAATCACAAGAAGTTTTGTTCAAAACGCAGATGGTACGTATGAATTGTATAAAAGAGAAGAAACGGAAATAGATCGATATAAAAAAACCAATAATAATGCGTTGATTAAGCCCCTAGAATTAAAAACATATTTGAAAGTTGGTAAGTATTAGGCATGTAAAAAATATAATTATATATTTACAAATTATTATATGTTTTAAAAATTATCATTAGTTATTTATAAATGTTATAAATATTTCATTTTATTTTATAGGAAATACTTCTCCAAATCAAGTTGAACCAACACCATTCTTAATAGAATGGATACCAGATATTTTACCAATATCAAAAATTGGTGAGCTCAGAATTCGATTTGAATTTGGTCATGTGAAAAATGAGACTAACCATAGATGGAGGAAAATAGCACTTTTAAAGAATTACTAAATTTTATATATTTGTATTTATATTATAAAATTTTCACTTTCCTAATAATTGATGAAGTAAGATATGGACAAAAACAAACGAGAATCATTTTATGAGATAATTTACTATAATCTTTGCTTTCGAAAAATAAATAATTTAATATATCAGATTTTAGTTAACTCTCGAATAGTCGACGTAAATGAGCGACGCGGCAGGCCGACACTGGGTCACTTTTGAGTGATATAGCTGAATTTTTACTTGTTTTATACCTAACTTTTTGGTACAGGATGTTATCTAATAATATTTATAATATGGGAAGGAGAAGAGTTTGTTTAAAAAATGTAAAATTTTTATAAACATATTTTTTATTTATGTGCACTGCGTACATACAACGTTATTATGTTTTATTGCATGTTCTTTGCATATAAATCGTAAACATTTGGCACATTTATTATCATTGCCTACACATATATAGCATCTGGATCTTTTTTGCGATTCAAGTTTTGGGTGAACGGTGACCCGGTGTCGGCTACGCGAGGATTAACCCGGGATTACCCACGTGGGGGTCTAGTCGCCGGGATGTACCTGCGCTAGACCCCGAGGTGGGTAATCCCGGGTTAAAGGAAGATAATGGATGGAATATTTTTACTTTTACGCAAGGTGATTGAAAATACTATAAATAATTTTTGTTTGGAAATAGTTTCTAAATTAATAATTAAAGAATTAAAGACTGATCTAATTTTATTGTGTCCTTTTATAAATATAAAAATTAGAGAAATCGAGATATTTCATAGAATAATCGATTCATATTTTTGTGATATAAAGAATGATTATATTATTAGGCCGTGTCACCTAATGGAGGAATATTGGATTTGTGTTTTCCGGTTGCTATTCTTTGATCAAAAATTTTTTGGGTATTTTTTCATTAGAATCCCGTTGGAAAAATATTGTAGATGCAAATGATTTATTTTGTTTAAAATCATAATTTTCAAAAATATCCAACATAAATGTTTATAAAAATCCAATGTTTTATATGACATGATCTAATACATTATCAGTATCTTCTGTGCATTAAAAGAATTCACGATGCAATATATCTGTTAATTAATTTATTGGAGCTGAACATTACAAAAATTATATTAATATTATTGTCAACAGTGTGCTAAATTATTATTGTATAAGAATGTGATATATTGTAAATATATACTTTAGATTGAATGCTGTTATTTAAGAGCTAAAACATATTTACATTATTTAACAAAACTTTCTTTGTTTTAAATCTTAAAATAAATTATATATCTAAAATATTTGCAGTTGTAATTGTTTTTTTTCAGCATATTAGATAATTTTATTGGATATGTATTATATAATTTACATCATATAACAAAAATATCATTCTCATACAATTTTGAAATTTAAAAATTTCAATAAAATTTAAAAATATTTTAATAACAGGTAAAATTTCGAATTGTTATGAAAATATTATGTTGAACCACACAGTTCTATCCATTTTTACATTTGTATAAATGAACAATTAATTTGTTAACAGTAATTATGTTAAATGTAATTGCAGCTTTTAATTTTGAAATTCACGTTCGCGCCTTACATTGTATCAAATTTGGTCAATTTTCGAATAACTCGGAACAATTTTTTATTGTTACATTTATTCGATAGTTCATTTCTATTAAATTGTAATGATTTTTTCCAAATATTACAATACAACATTTTCAAATTCTATTACAGGGTCATTTAGAAAGTTTTTTTTTCTTCAAAGTCGTATATTGTAACACGATGATTTCTATAACCTCCATGTTCAGAAGAACTATCATTGAAACAATGGTTTCTTAATAAAAGAAATCTATCGTTTCAGCAAAATGTTGTCGGCAAGAAATTTTGATTTATAGAATCGTCTTGTATCAACTTCATGTGTGAACAATGTGATTCACAATTAATTGTGAAGTGTTTTGAGTTAAGATTCAAACGGAAGTATTAGCCTGCCGGAAGCTATCTCTGACGTAGGAGCTAAAGAAGCGTACACTTCCATTTTCTTGACCCTTTCGGCGAACAGGGAGCACGTGTTTGCTTGCCGGTTGTATTTAATTCATTTTGTCGTATAAAACTTTGAGTCAGATTTGTAATCTGTCCAAGTTTGGTGATCAAGAATCTGATCGTTGTACAGACAGGTTAATATGAATCCGGAAAAATTGAAGAAACTTCAAGCTCAAGTACGAATCGGCGGCAAGGGAACACCCAGACGCAAGAAGAAGGTATATAGATTTATTCCGAAAGTTAACACAAGTTTACAGAATTCTCAAGATTATCAGCGTGTCGTGAGTTCAAAAGTTTACCAAAGTGTACATTTCAAGTGTCATTTAAACAATAAGATCTGCCTACTTTCGAAAAGTGTTGTTCGATTCACGACCATCAATCGCTATTCTTAAATAATACCAAAGCTTTGTAATTCGTGTAAGACACGTTTTAATTGCCTGGTTAAATTATTTTTGTGTTCCTTATTTAATAATGTTGTTATATCATCTGTTTTGTTTTTCTTGTTTTCTCGTGCTACAGACTTGAGCTTTGATTTCGATTTTGTACTTTGTATTAAGTTTGACATAAAATCATCGATAAAAATGAGTTTTTATATTTTTGAGAAATATCCTGCATTGAAGTATAAGAGTTTACATGAAAAAAATTCTCCTGTGTGAACGATACATTTACTTATATATGCGTAAATCATTGTTTAACTACATTTTTAGGTTGTTCACGCCACTGCTGCTACAGATGATAAGAAGTTACAAAGTTGTTTAAAAAAGTTGTCTGTGAATACAATTCCTGGTATAGAAGAGGTTAATATGATTAAGGATGATGGTACCGTCATACACTTTAACAATCCAAAAGCCCAGGCTAGTTTATCTGCTAACACATTCGCCATTACTGGTCATGGCGAGAACAAACAAATAACTGACATGTTACCTGGAATAATAAGTCAATTGGGTCCTGAAGGTGTAACACAGTTGAAACGACTAGCAAGTACAGTTTCTGGAAGCACAGTTGGTAAATCAACTTTGGAAGAAGATGACGAGGTGCCAGATTTAGTGGAGAACTTTGATGAAGCTAGTAAAGAGGAGGTATATTATGACACCGAATAACATTAACTATTATACGTTTGAAGCTTTAAACTTTATATATAATGTATAGAAAACTATAAAAGTACATTTATTCTAGTGCATGTACGTTATCATAATAATATATTATTTATAACCAAAATTATTCTCAGTGGATTGCAAAATATGAAACATATATGTACTAAAACAATAGGTCATGATGTTTTAATAACATCATAATTTGATCTTAAATTTTAATTGTAATATAAGAGTTAGCTCATATGGATTAATATGTTCCATAGTATACTTAATATTTTGTAATTTTTTAAAGGTATTGCACACTAGTTGTATAAATATTAATCTAAAATTATCAACAACTTATGAAATATGTTGCAGTTGTATAACGTGCAGTTGTATAATTTGACTTATGTGTAGATATATGAGCATAATATATATGTAGCATAATAATAATGTATATGCAGTATATAATTTATTATATACCATTTTTTCTTTTTTTTTTTTTTTTAAGAATGTGTAACAAATAAAGAATGTGAAACTCTATTATTATAGATCTTTTTTTTTATACATTTGTACCATGTTGTTTGTAAGATCATTTTAGCTAAAAAAAATTATAAAGTTGTTTATTGATTGGAAATTTTTTCTTGTAATCATTAAATGTACATATACAATTACGTACATTTAAGGTTGCTCCAAAAAAGGAAGTGGATGAAAATGATAAAGCAGCTGGTGATAAAAAAGAAGCTGTTACGATCGATGAAAAGAAAGAAGCCCCCTTAGCTACACCTGAAGCTTAAAGTGTTCAATAACAAGGTAATTTTCTACTATGAATCCACATGAATTAAACTATATCATTAAAGGAAAATAAAATTATTTCTTCTTTTACAGCGATTTTACACAACCAACAGTTGTAATTGACAAGTCGAACAATACAAATTACAAAAGCAATGCGTAAACGAAGTATCACTATACGTACGTTATAAATATTTGACATACACTATAATAATGCTATATGAGTAACAGTTAAAAAAATAAAAAGCTGTTACAGAAATCAAAAGTTTCTACAGAGAATGTTCTTTGTTGCATTTGCTGAAAGTTGATTTTGTCTTGAATCAGCTAAAATGATCTTACTTTTCCTAAATTAATATGTTTCAATATTACATGCGAACGAGGATTGGCGTTTGAATTTAAGATACTTAATTCGAATGTTAATTCACATGAAGTACGGCGTAAACGTATAATTTTTATTGTATATTCACACTTTTTTTGTTATCTTACATTGTGTTTCTACATGTTTTTACTTATTGAGAGTAAATTCAAAGAATTTATAGAAATGTAATTGTAAATCGAAAAATAAAATTCTGGCAAGAGATAATAGCTTTCTGCCTATTCGCAGTATAGGGGAAGGAAGTTTATATGCATTGTAGAGAAAAAAAAGAAAGCCGCGCGAAATACCGAAGCACCTCTATTTTAATCGAAGTTGATATATGGATAAGAATAGTTTTTTGCAATAGCGTTCTAGCGTGAAAGAATGAGGTGTAATATTTTGTAATGTTACATGTCCCAAGAGGGGGAGGGGCTCTGCTATTTATAAAAATGCCAGGACTTATATCGGTCCCACGAACGCGAGAGAGTTTTGGAATCATGTCGGTAAGACAGGATAATGATGGTAAAAGGAGGGGATTTTGCATTTCATTTTGGAGCCGTCGGGGCTAGGACTCATCAATAGGGCTGATAGTGGCGACTCCTGCCCCAAACGCTTAGATGAAGGTCTCTCTCTAGGTTGGGCATGAAAACTGTCACCTACCCATCCTAGGGCCGGTTCACACGCTGCATGCTTAATCTAGTGATCGTCATCGATCCATTGGTTATAAGCTATCTTCACTTGCGGCTTGTGAAGATAAATATATTTGGAATTTGTATATGATGAATGAACACTGCGGGGATTCGACACCAAATGAGGGGCCCTTTCCCTGGTTACTGGCTGAAGAGAGAGAATGGAATTGAAATTGAAGTGAGGACCTGAACGCGAAGATCCCCAGTAATGTGGGAACTCCAAGACGTTGGGAAACGTCATAAATGTAATCTATGGAATTCATTTTGAAGGGCTAGGAGTGTTGATGGTGTAAGGATGAAGGAAAGTGAAGGTAAATAGGTAAGGTGATGGAAGGTTCTGCGTTTCGTATCAGAGTCGCTGTCTAGACTCATCAGTGGGGCTGATAACAGCGATCCTTTACACCTCAGATGTTTGTTATAACTACTCGCTAGGCTGGACGGTCACCCATCCTAGCAGTGTTCCGCACTCTGCTTAACGTCGAGAAGATCGCTAGACTTCGATGCTAGGCGCACAGCCACTTGCGGCTTGTACGAGTCAGTATTCGAAACTTGTACTCGAGGAACTATAGGCCGTTACAATTCGTTTCCTGGAAATACGGTTTTCTACTTAAAATTCATGTTCTCTGAATAACTATAGCCGTATTTTGCTGATATTTATATCTTCACTCGTAGAATAGATCTGTAATATCTGTAATTATGAAAATATAAGTACTCTGTATAGTAACATTCTTTCTTAACATTTTTCATTAATTTCTATTTTACACTTATGTATATGATCATAATTACATTCATTATTCTTAAATGTCATTAGCGTTCTTTTTAACCAGTTGTGCCACAGATCAAAAGAATATAATGAAATTAACTTTTTAAAATTTTCAATAATTGCAGTTTAAGCACAAAAATATTAGTTTTCTCTTATTGTATATTTTTCTTAAATGATTTAAGTTGGAAATAACATTTATTTTGCAATTATATGTCTTGATAAGTACAATGTCTATTAAGAAACAAATAAACATAGTATACATTTTATTTTGATTATTAGTTCACTCATTTATCATTCAAGGTTATTTTTATTCTAAAAGTTATTATTCAAAGCTATTATTAAAGATTATTAAAGATGGTTATTAAATAATGCAAAGTAACAATACATATTTACTCTATATGCGATGACAAGTCTGAATGTACTAACTGGTAATTGGTCTGATCATGTAATTCACTTGACCTCACTTACGCAGTAGGTCTAAATAATTTCTTTTAATATTAATTTTATATCTTTTTTTATTATGTATATATGATAATATATATATCTTGTTACATCAGTGCAAACTAATTTCATATTTCTTATGAAATTTTTGCACTTATAATTTTATTTAGAATCATGGTTGTATATTATGTAATATCAAAGAATTTCATAGAGCATTTCTTTTTATACAGTAATATCATTTAATTGTATTAATATAATATAACATAAAATTTAATTGTATTAATATAATAATATAATATCGTTGCTTTAATTATTTGTAAATTAAATATGAGTTATATGAATTATATGAATTGCATAAATTTATTATTAACAGCTTGAAGAATTAACTTTGATGGTTTGTTACATGTATCTTTGTTAGTAAATAATATATTACTAATAATTCTAATACTGAAAATTGTTTAATTTTAATAAAGTATTCAATTAATTTTATACAAAGCTCGTTCTTCAAGTATCAAGTACAGTGACGGAAATTAAATACAGTTTAGAAATTTTTTTTTAACAATTTGAAACAATTTCTTTGCTTGGACGTTATATGTATATATTTCAAATCATTTGAGGATACTTATTTACATACGATAAAAATCATTTACAAATACTATACAGTATTTACAAATATTATATGCGTAATTTATGAACTTATAGAATTATCCTGATATTTAACTTCAAATATATTGCAGAACATTAGTTCAGTAGTTGTTCGAAATCAATATAAAAGATTTTCAGTATGATAATAATTTAGAATCGTACTGTCTCTGTTTTCTTTTTGTCACGTTCTATTTTTTCTCAAATAATAATAACATTGCTTTCTGTGAAAATATCGTTTAAAGTACTTCGATCGTGTTACACAGATTTTTTGTTAACGAGCATTTTTCTTTCAGAACTTTACGAAGCTTATGTTTCATCGAAGAAACACTTCCACTGCTTTTTCTTAGCTTACCGCGATATTTTCATCGGGAACTTTTTTCTTTTACTTACTTCAGCCCGTTCTATTGGTCAACAAGAAGTACGATAACCTGATAAGAGCAAAAGAAAAAAAAAGCAGTGAGAAAGCACTTCATATTTAGTTGATTATTCGTTTAAGTTGTTTTATCTTTGTGCGTTCTTTAACTTTGTCTCTTGGGATGAAATACCTTTCAAACGGCTTTGTTTTTATTATGTTCATCGTATTAATCCGGAAGTTCTTATCTTGTGCTGTGATAAAGCACACTGGCTTCTACTGGAACAGACGCTCTAATAAGATTTATATATAAAATTTTGTTGAACGTTGATGAACGTTACTCGCCAATTAATGGCTTTTCGCTATGGTGCTTTGCTATTTGACTTATTATACATCACAATAAAATTTCTGACGATAAGAATATTTTACAGAATTTAATCATTAATTATCGTGATTGATAAGTGATAATTTCAATAGTAAATAAAAAGATTTTATAACATTTAGTTATAAATGTCTTTTCTAAGAAGACAATTTTAAATAGGATTGGTTCCAGGGCGAAAAATTAATCATTTGCGTTTTTTAGACGCAAAAATACCGACGTGTCTTCATTTATTGTATTTTCGTTTCCCTGGAACATGTTCTCTTTCGTTTCATCAAGTTGAGCATGATTTGAAATTTTCCTGCGTGACGTTTCCTTCATCGTAATCGCCGACAATTTACAACGCTTGATAAACACGACTATGTCTTATTTTTCGCGCATAACTTAACATCGAGCTAGCAACAAAAGCTACGCGCGGAATTCTCTCGCGATGAATTTCACGATAATTTATACACATCACGCAGCTGCACGTTTCAGTCATTTTGTTTAATCTTTTTTTTTTTATCGCGATGCAATTATTTAAGCAGAAGGAAACAGAAGGGCATTTTGATAATCCTTTTTTTGTTTTTGTTAACCAGATTATATATGCAATTGTATATTTTGAATTGAGTGTGCGCGTGTGAAAACCATGAACAAAAGTATTAGCACAGATCAGCTTCGCTTGTAAAATGTAAATTTGGAAAAATACGATACTTTATTATATTTCTTTTGTAAAATGTAACTTTTAGAAGTGAATGGTATGAATCTTTATTTTGAAAAATCGTTATAAGAAATTGAAATTTCTATCATCTCTTACATATAGTGTCTAAAATATAATACTTCTGTTTTGTATTGGTTCTAAAAACATTCTACAATCAGTTCTTATATTATTTTTACGATATATTATCTTAATATATAATAGAATATAAATATGTATATACTGCAACTACGAAATAGTGATACTAATAGATATTATTTTTTATGCAACATATAATTTTTAATTTTTAAACGTCTTCCACTTTTTTTTTACAAATAATGTTTCTTTTCTTAGAACAGAATGACAAGCGGATTTTAAACTAAGACAAGCTATATGACGTGAAGTGACTGGTTCATGGTACGAGTATTTTGTTAGTTAAATGCCAACAGTCGAGCATGATTGTTAAAATCACAACCCGCAATTTGTCGTTTGCAGTTTCCCACAATGTCGCGTTGTTCTCGGAATATCCATCGTCACACCTACATTGTAACGCATCATATTTATAACTGTTGCGCTGTTATTCATTCCTCTGTGAACCATGCACACCGCAAATATATCTGCACGATTTTCAATTGATAGCACGGAAATATGATGCACATAATATCATAAACTAACAGTCTGCTAACTTGGAGGTTGTAAAGTTGGATGAAATTTGAGGAAAACTATATTGAAAATCAATACGATGCGGTGTAATAACGATACAGAGAAATTAAAACAAACCATATTTTAAAAAATAAATATAATAATTTAAATTTTATTCGTGATTTATATATCGTTTCAATTTTATTTATCTAGTTGATGTTCAGTTTCTTTAACATACTAACGGATAGAAGAAAGTTTAAAAGTTTAGTTTTCATAATTTCACAAAATGAAATTAAATTTAACGAGAACAATAAATAGATGATCGTTATTAATTTCTGATAAAGAAATATCTGGTATAAAAGTTATTAATTTTCATTTGTAGACTGCGCGGATTTCTGTGCATTTATGAAAAATCTTAAGAATAAAGCGTGTAAAATATAGTGTCTGCGGTAACAATTTTCCATCAAGGTTCTATTTTTTTTTAAACTCATGTGAAAATCCGCAATCTAATAATACATTTGTATCCGACTAATTTTAGAAATAGATTTCTAGTCATTTCTAATCTATTTCTACTTTCAAGGAGACATTATACAGTTACGTAATATACTTGAAAGAGTATAATTATATGTACAGCGCTTGATTGCAAGAGGACAAAGATTAAAGACCAGACAGTGACCCTGTGACGACTTTGATGAAGTTAAAGAACGAAAAGAAACAGCTGCGAGACGTTCAGTAAGAGTCTCACTTTTACGAGAATTAAAATGTATGAAGTAACTATGTATAACTAGGTAATTGTATTATAATTTAAACTGATTTTAAGCTCTGGGTGACGCGTAATAATTTTTTTAAAATCCTCAATGGAAAATTGCTTCTCGTTCTTTATTTTTTTATTTTCTCTATCTTCTTTCTTCTGTCTTTATTTCCTTTTCGTTAGCAATTTCAAACTTATCGTTTACTTATTCAAAACATCTCGTTTTGCTGGCATGCTGATTCAATTGAATATTTAAATTGGAATTCGGAGGAACGACGAAAGACGCGAAAGCATTTCTCGCATGCAAGTGTGCAGTTTACAGAATAAACTGTGAACGAAACGGCAATATTGCCGTTTCAAACGAAGTCAATCAATTTTATCAAAGCGATGTATTTTATTGTGAAAAGAGAATGTACAAGAAGGAAATTGAAAAAGAGCTACAATGATGTGGCATCGATAAAATTAACCCATGATTTTTACACGTCGAGTATTTTCTTCTCTTTTTTTAAATATTGTTATTAGTTTTAACTTTGTTTTGATCGTCGTGGGAAATACATTCTAAAATACTTTTTTAAAAGCAATTTAAACTTTAAATAGCACATTTAAAGCGGAACTTAACTCGATAAATAAGAAGCTTGAAATATCGATAAACACTAAAATAAAGTAAAGTGTGTCGTGAATGAATTATACTAGTATTCCGCAAAATATTTTTTATTCTCACGTACTACGTGATTTCAATTCTAGCTTTTACTTTTTCGTACAGCAAGTAATTTAATATTTATTCAATTTATTCTATTACTTAATGTTTGCCAATTTCTTTAATAATATTAACATTATTAATATTATTAATTAATTTATTCAATATTAATTTGATATTTGTGATACGTAATTTTAATCTCAATTGCACAATGTAGTACTTGACTACTTGAGTACTAGGGGTGTGCGAGAACCCAAAAATATCGGGAATCCGATGGTCGGGTCGGATTCTCGAAAAAGTCGATTCCCGAAAATTTCGAGAATCTTTCGAGGCTACCGTTTCTCGAACTACTCTACAATTCTGTATAGCAGTCTACGAAATATGTAAATACACAGTTCAATTTCTTCTGCCAGTGAAATTATTGGAAACACGGATTTTAAGAATCGTGTGACCTGATGTAAACGAACGTGTGACTGCGTGTTTCGTACTTGGATATTATGTACGCTGTTGAGCAGTATCGCTGAGAAATTCGGGAAGCTCGGACGTATATTTCAAAATCTGTGTGAATTTAATATAGATTAAAAATCTTTGAAAAAAACTGTCGAGTGATAGTGATAGTAAAGTTGTGGTGGCAGGAAGTAGTGCGGAAGATATCGTGCAAAGGAAGAAGATAAAGAGAAGCTCTGTTTGGGAAACACTTTCAAGAAAAAGACGATACAAAGGCGGAACGCACACATTGTCACCATGAATTTTAAATTGTAAGTATGCAAATACTACTGATTTATTACGCCATTCGAAACATATGCATCGAAACATAAGTACATGTACTAGAAAAGAAACTGAATCGATATAAAATTTGTCGCTGGTACAAAATGATACGCGAAAGATTGTTAAACCAAAAGATATAGAAGATACAGAAGGAATTGCTCGAATGATGATTTGCCACCTTTCGATATAATTAAAGGCGTGGGCTTTTATTATTTTTGTTACCAATCCTTTTCCGAATTCCAACTTTTTCGGGAATCCCGACTTTCTCAAGAATCCTGATAAATTCGAGAATCTCGAAATTTTCTCCCATCCCGACCCCGAAGAAATTTCGTATTCCCGACCTGACCCGATATTTCGGGTTCTTGGGTATTGAGTACTCTAAAATGTGGTGCAGGTCTCTTGGAATATTTAACTCGAGGGACATCCTGTTTGAGTGTCCAGCAGTAATCAGCCAGCATATTAGCATTCTACGTTGCCTTACACGTGCGAAGATATTTCCCAAATGATTGCAGGATCACCTGTGAACGATTAAACAACAATGTTTGCCGATTTCGATCGCTAAACATTGAGTGATAAAATTCTTTAGTATTAGGATTTTATTTTTTTGAATACATTAAGTACAAATTAAATTCACTCTATAGTTGAATAAGTAATTATTGTCAACTAATACAAAGCGCTTTGTATTGGTTAAAGTTTTATAGAAACACATAGAAACAATAATTTCGATGTTTGAATATTTTCAATCTAAGGAATTCGTGTATTTGAATTATTTTTTTATTGGTGACTACGAAACTCACGACTCAGGAAATCGATGGCCACGTAAATATTGAAAGAGGGTCTCCAGTGAAAGTTCTTGCTTCTGTTCTGTTAATTCTTTAGTATGCTCTCAGCGGTATTTGGTATCTTGGAAATACTTTATCAGGGGAAGTTCTTTTATCGCTTATTGGCTCTATACTGTGTACGTTCTCACGTTTAATGAGGTTTCTTTAACAAAGTATTCATAATGCATTCTGAGAGGCCGGCTGCGACAATATTAAACTTTCGTATTAATACTTTTTATAATACACTCACACCTGGACAAAAACACTGAATTAATAGCAGAATTATCAAGTAAATGGAATTTTACTGCCAAGAAAAATTTGTACGATTATTAAAAGAGCAAAATAATAAAAAAAGTTCCATAATTTATTTTTTTATTTGTTTTATTTATTTATTTATTTTGTAGTTCTATAAAAAATTTTAACACAATTTATTATTGTGTTCTAAAAGAACATAAAAAATAAAAATGTAATATATTTTATTCATATTCTAACTAAAAATGTATTTTTTATATCCAGGAAGAAGTTTAAGGTTTAATTTTTTACACATTACGAAACTTACAAAAGAAGTTTACAAAATAAAATAACAATTTTAATCTGTGTAAGTTCCAAATATATTGTTGATTCATTTAGCATCACAATGTTTAATCACCGTGAAATAGTTTATGTTACAGGTTAATAGTTTATGTTATTTCCATATTAGAAACTAACGTGAATATGCATTTTTAGATAAATCGAGATTGCAAGAAGACGGTGGTAGTGGAACTGCGCTTAATATCATCCCTGGAACGTGGAACTCCGTCTGGAACGAGCGTAAAGTTCTGGGATTCTGTCTAATATTCCCTAGGGCTGTGAGACATCGTTCGGCTCGATCTCGGAATTTTAGGATGTCTGGCATGACTACGAAGTCCTGGAACTTCGATCGATACGCCCATGGAGACATGGAAGTAGCATCGATCCATTCTAAGACTAGAGGATCTCTTATGATACTACTACTCCCCGAGGATGTAACATCTTGCTAGATAATACTCTAGGATTGTGGGGCTTCGTACAGAATTTTGGTAAGCAAGATTCCAGATCTTTGCCTGGTGCACGCCAGTAAATTCTAGGTGAAATCTGCTTGATCTTTACAATCTTCAGATCTTCGCGTCTTACAACGGATGTTGATGTTGGACCATGAAACCAGGGCCATTGGACACTGTCCAAATAGCACCATGTAAGTGAACTTTGATTAAATAACTTTGATAACTTTGATTTAATTTGTTTCGAAGAACAATTTACATAATTTTTGTACTTTCGGATACAAAGTTTTCACACAACGATGTGAAATAATGTTATGCATATTCTGCGATCCTATACCATTGAAACCTTTTTTGAATCATTTCTTTTTTCATTAAAGATATTTTGTTATATGGCCTGTGCTATTAAATGTTTTATACATCAACATTTGTCGATCCTCATTTACCACGGCTGTACAGATTCCAACAAGGTAATTTACTATTAGCATTTTTAATTTATCACGATAGCAGCGATGACTAGATCATTTCACTAAGAAGACAATACTGTTATTCGGATTTTGTGGTCTAACAGGATAGCTGTATGATCGGATTGATAAGTTTAAGAATGATAAGTACAAGTATACAAATTACTAACTTTGGAAAATTCAATAATGAAAGAGTTATTAAACATACTGTTTTCTCGGTACCGCGTTATACCTGTTGAAAGCAAACGAATTAAAAAAAAAAAAATAAAATTCCAACAAAAAGGAGAAACAGGAGAACGAAGCAATCTATCTCGTTCAGTCATCACAATATTTATTTTAGAATATTCGTAGTCCCTCGCGCTCTACACGCACGTCGAGCACGAGGTCTTACATAAAAAGTTTTTGTGCTCTATCATTATGTACAGAGAACAATCACGTTGTGTGTCCGAGAGTAATTACATTCACGTAAGAATGTGTGGCCACCGCCCGGCCAAAGTGAATCGGTTTATTCAGTTTGTTTCGCGCGAGGTACCATTTTCAATGACCCTTTCCCGTTCTGCTTCTCCGGCGAACACCGAAAAAAACTGAAATCTCGACCGCGTGTCCGCTCACGGCCACGCTTCGACGTCAACGCAATAATGAAGTTATCGATTGTAGTATCAAAAATACACGGCGGACGAAAATTATACCTTTTGTGCTTTTTTTTTTTTCCTATTGTGTATCGTTTTTCTTTCTTTTTCTTTTTTTTTTCTCTCCTTGTTTTCGTTTTTCGATATCGGTAGCGTCGCTCGTAACATCGGGCTTGTAGCATCGGGTTATTCAACTTTCAGGCCGTTTTCGCGAAATATCGACGACACAACACCCTCTCTCTCTCTCTCTCTCACTCTCTCTCACTCTCTCCGTTTATTTCTAAATTCGGGTCACACGCTTCTATATATGTATTGGATTGTCTTCTGTGCGAATCACGACGTAACTCTTGAACCGGAGCATATATACGTAGCACCTAATTCCATTTTGCACAAACGCGACTTATCTTCGTCTTGTATATTTCGTTTATTTGCGGCGAACGAGCTCGCGGCTAATTTTTCGTTTTAACGGTGGTGCTTTATTTGCTATATCTGTGTCGCGGCTTGTTCTGTTTGGCTAGACGGAAACAGGTATCTCGATTTCTGTGCTAATGTGCTCAGTGAATAGGGAAATTAGTACGTTCTAATGAATTTATTGAATTATTAATTACAATAGAGCATCGAGCTCGTACGAACTTGCCGGAGTATAAATATTTTATATAATAGGAGTCCATTGACCCTCTACTCTACTAATGATTTTTCGTTCGCATAACAAAAGTACAGATTCAAATAAGTGTAATTCAATCGGCAAGAGTTCGTTTGATCGGGTATTAGTTAAAATTTGATTCAGATAAATGAAGTTCCACTGTTTCTATTATACTTTTTTAATGACTTCATGTTTATGATAATTGAAGTAATTCGTTTGAGAAATGTAACTTTATGAATTATAATTCGAATTTTTGTATTTATAATGTTGTTGTATTTATAATAGGTTAATCTCTCGAAATTTGTAGAATCTAGAGGAAAGAAACGTCAATGAAAAACGTATTCAACGAATTCTAACTCTTTAAGAAAGCGGACCTCGATAATATAAATTGATTGAACAAATGATGGGTAGTCTAATAATTAATATTTATATTCAACTACTTATGCCACTGTAGCTAATGAATATAATTATCATTAAATCGATACCAAACATCCTTACGTATCCCATTAAATCGTACCTGGCTTACTTGCGAACATCATCGTTCGATGTAGAAAAGAAATTAATAAATTAATAAATTTAAATTAAATTAATGACATTCACATTCGTACATTCCGGCGCGAGTTTCCATCGATTCATCCGCATATTGGGGGGTATCGTTTAATCGCCCGATTTTACCAGCGACTCGATAATGTAAAATGACATAATGCAAATGTTCGTGAAATGATCATACATACTGTAATGTCGATCGTTATTATTATTATTATTTTTTTTTCTCTCCTTTTGGTTTTTCTCCTCCAGTTGATCTTCACGTGTACGCACGAAAGCAGAGGTTCGATAGATAGAGATTTAATGTCCGAGTTCCTAGGAGACGGTGTCCTAAAATTGTTACGCGTTATTCTCTAACTTTTATTCCCTAAAGACATCATTTTTTTTTTTTTTTTTTTTCTTTTAGCTATAACGACATCGATGACGTATGTTATTCTCATTTTATCGTTTATCGCACGATTACAGCACGAGTTCCCTATATCTTTCTTCCGTTGCTCACTTCTTTCCCTCCCTCTTTTTTCCTTCGTCGTTCAAATGACAAAGCCAAAACTCAGATGCTCGTTATTAAAAATCCCGCCTGGTGGATAACCGTCGTTATTGCTCGGATCAAACGAACGGAAATTCAATTGTCAGCAATTTCGTCGCAGACAGACGTGCTTACACCGAATGATATTTTCGAGGAACAACAATATCTTGTTTAGGACAGCAATTTTCTACGGTTTGAATGTGAAAACGACGTGAACGACGTTTCGAAGAATTCAATACAAACGACCTATTTTTCGCAGTTCGTAGACGGCTTTAAAGAGATTACGGGATATCAACCTTTAAAGTGCTTTCCAAGCTTTCGTTTTAAGCTTCTTCTCCCCACTCCGATGCTGCGTTTTATGATCTCTCCGCTCTCGTGTTATTGTTATACGATTCTATTTTACCTACTTCTGCTGTTCCCAGCTGAAATTAGAACGTACTTTGTTTGAATTATTGATCTCCTCTTCGTTTTAAATGGGATTATAATTATCGTGGAATTATCTTTAATCCTAGAAAGACTAAGTTTTAAGTCTGTAAAATATCAAGGAGTGGAGCAGTCCACCAAGGTATTTTAAGACAGAAGATAATTTTTGAATGTACTTTAACATACAGATTACTTTTATAGAATCTCAGAAGATGCATTCTGTTATCCAAATACGTTTCATACTTTACGTACAATATTATGGTTGTTAAAATTATTGAAGTTGAACAAGTTCAATGTTGTAATAATGTCATTCAAAACAGAAAGCTGTTGTTTTATTTATCCGAACATAGTTGTCTCTCAATTAGTCTAATAATTAAGTTAATAATTAGTGCAATAATTAAGGCTCTACAGCGTTACGAAATATCAAATTTGTTAAAGTTAACAGACACCTGTCGAATTTTTCGAAACGAGAGAAATAATATATATTTTCCATATATTTCACCCGGTGAATTCGCAGAGTCTCAACCCCTTAGTCATTCTAGGTTTAATACAGATTGCCACGTGACTAATACATATGTATTTTCCAAATTTCCCGACACGAATTTTATAATACAAAATTATCGCTGTATCATTTGCGCAAACTACAAACGGAATCTGAGTTTGCAATAAAATTCTCCGTCAATTTTATTTCACATCAAATACAATACGATCAGCACCTTTTATCGTTCCAACGTATTCGCTTTTCCGTCAGCTGTGATTTTCGTCATTAAAGCTCGATATTCGTACTTTAAAGGCTGTATCCAACGACCTGCAATTTCAAGGAACGAATTTCGTCCACGCGAATCAAAATTCGCTCGTTTCAAACTCTTTCACACTCGATTTAACACACACTTAAATCATCGATTTCGATACGTACATGCTCCAGTTATTATTGTACATTCTTTATTCTCTTCCATCGAGCTTGAAAGTTCTCTCTCCCGCCTTTGGAAATCTCTGCGTGCAAGGAGACGAGATCCCCTCCCTCTTGAGGAGTAGATCGCGTCCTTATCGCACGATCGATCCTTACCGACAAACACATCATTCTAATATATTTTTTGATTTATGTCATATACAAACACAGCTCGCATAAGAAACGTCTACGATTGTCTAGCTAGTGATACGTTTTTCCATCCCTGGTTCGAAACGGTGCCAGTTCGTTCGTGAAATCGAACGAACGATGAGTTTGATAATATCGGGCTTCGAGTGACGCGATTTAACCCTTCGTTTCGCGAGCCAACGTTAAATTTTTCATTTGATTTGGTCAGCATTTTTTTTCGCGACATCTTTCTTAATATGTTTTTCAATAAGATATGTCTGTGCATCTGTCTTTTTTTTTTTTT
>NW_025110455.1:0-30882 GCF_011392965.1 Frieseomelitta varia | reverse complement strand
TTTTTTGTTCGACGATAGTAGAATAGCGCGGAGGATTGTTTCATTTTGGTGATTGGGAAATTATCTTTCATTTTCATTCTGTTGCCTGTTAAAGATCTTAAAGAAATTTCAGAGAAATCGTACGAATGAGAAAATACGAGTCAAACGAAATAATGACAACTGGTAAATTATATGAATCAAGAACTTTATGAAAACTACACGATCCAAAAGCCTTTAAAAAAAATTATACAGAGGAAATTACACGAATTAAGAATAACGAAGGAATTGTACAAACATGGACAAACCAAAATTCTCAAAATTATAACTGAAAATTCTTTAATCGGCATTGTACGAATCAAAGAAATTACACAAACCTTGAGAACCTTCAAAAATTCTGAAAGAGATCATACGAGCGAAACTCTCGAGATCGAGAAATCCCCCCCACTAACCAGAATTTCATTTTCTGTTCCAGGTAAGGAGCATACTTTATAAACACGGTGACTGTCTGCGATTTGCTACCAAACACGACGGATCAGGAGTGACACGGATAATAATCGTCAACACGATCACGACTGAAAGGTACACGAGCGATTACTCGTCTGACAAAACGGTAAAAAGGAGAAAAAATGGGGGGGAAAGAGAGAGAGAGAGAGAGAGAGAGAGAGAGAGAGAGACATCGATAAATTTCCTCCAGTGGAACGCGAGGGTCTTGGCTCTTTCAAACTGTTAAGCAGCTTTCCCCCTTGGGTAGATTTTCTTACGGGCTTAAGACCGAGCTTACTTTCCGGAGAAAGTCCAAGTACAATATTGACTCTGGTGTATCGGCGTTCAGGATGCAGCATCGAAATTATCTTCGCAACCGCGTTTCATCTCCTCCTTCTCCTCTTTCTTTTGCCTCTCTTTTTCCTCTCTTCGCAACGTTGCCCGTCTCCTTCGTTCCCGGCCATTCGAAATACGGTTTAACTCCTTTTTAAGTTTCCAACGAAGATGTATCCTCGTCGCTTCATTTCTTTCTTCTTGGCCAGCATTCGGCAAAATCTCGGTGGCGTTTCTCTCGGCAAAAGTTGGATATTTCTCTTTTTCATCTTTTTTCTTTTTTTTTTTCTTTTGTTCTTTTACTTTACTGTTATTGATCTTTGTCGGACGTTGACGTTCTTCTTGCTTCTCGTGGAATCTGGATTTTTTGGGATTTTCTTACCCTGTGTTATCAATTTCACTTCGGATTTTCTCTTTTCGTTTTTGATAAAGTCTGCAATTTCTCTCTTTAACCTCTTGCGCTGGAATGACGTGCCACGCAGGTCAATTTTTTGTCCCATAATTGCAATGTTTTCTCAGTTTTAAATATATTTAAATATACTTAATTGTTATATTTATATTTTAATTGTATTAAAATAGTATTATATTTATATTTAAAAAATATTACAATTATATTTTAATCATATTAAACTATTAAAAAATATTACAATTATATTTTAATCATATTAAACTATATTATTATATTATTATATTAGATATTAAAAAATAGGCAAAATTTAAAAATCTAAAAATAGGCAAAACAATAAATTTATTACTTCTCAATAATTTCTATCCAGTGATATCATACCGACAAGTTCAAAGAGAAAGCGGCGAATTATTGTATACGGTTTGGTCACTCGTTATGGTCCGCGATCAGTTGCCAGCGCAAGTGGTTGGATGTATCGTTGTCCATTGTTTTCCAAAGATTCCAAAATTTTCCTCGAAAAAGATTTTTGTTGCTGTTAGAATTTCCTTCGAAATTTCGAAAATCTTTGTAAGTCTTCGATATTTTCTATACCTAGTCGTATCTTTTTTTTTCTTTTAAATTTCTTTTACTTTGCCAAATTTTTTCCTATCACCTTTCTTTTTATTTTATTGCATTTCCGTATTTGATTTAATCGTTCATAATATTATTATAAACAATTGCGATGTAATAACAGTATCAATATTAACAGTTAATAAGGTATTAAATGATGTACGTAATGAAACATTAAATTGACAGAGATAGACAGGAGAAAATTAAGAGAAATTCTAATTAAACGAGCTACGATTCTAGTCTAGACATTGTCAAACATCATCAAAATTCAAATGAAATTTGTTTCCAAACTGGATAGTTAGTAAATATCTTTCTAAATTAGTTAATCAAATCCTGTAGATATATGCGCTACTGATCAAAAGTTTGAGAACACTGTATGTAAAATATACATATATGTACCAACATCTTCCAATATCAGTACACACTTCTAACACCAATAGTGATTTTATAATAATTTACATCATAATATACATTATAACATGCATAGAAATGATTTAAATATATATAATTACAACTTTGTTTGTTTATAAGAGAATATTGTGGTTCCTATGTGGTTTTAATATGAAATCATGGTTTAATATGTTGGGTGCATAAAATGATGGCCTCAAAAAGTGAATTAGTTGATGATGATTTAAATATTTATATTTAAATAATTACTGACGTATATTTATACTTAAGCATGGAGTGAAATTTCAATAATTACATTCATTACGTTTAGTATATACAGTAAATCCCATTATATTTTATTGGAATAATTATATTATCATGAAATATCATAATATAAAATATAATGAAATTGTAGCGTGGGATTATTAGAATTCATCCATTTCTAATTTTGATTTTATACTTGATATTACACTTTTATACTTACTTTGCATCAATTTTAATTCCCAATTTAAACGGAATTTAGTTTCATGTTTTGACTAATTTCTTCAGAAACTGAAGAATTCCCACACACATTTATTTCGCTAAAATAATTTCAATTTTGCTATGAAACGTATCTTCGTAAAAACTCTATTAAAAACCAAAAACAAATCGTTCTGCTCGCATATGTTCCATGAAACAGCAAACAACAGGGATTCCGTATAACGAATCAATTACTAAATTAAATTAAAAATCCTCCCCAAATTAATTTCATTTAACGTCAAATATCCGGCGATGGAATGCAAAACTCGTTTCGTTTGATCAAGATCGAAAGCTGAACGTTAATTCTGCAATAATTCTATGTATTTCAAGTGGCCAATCGATGGTAAAATGATGATGGTAGTTCCCGAGTGCTTGAAACGGTTCGTTTATTTTGTAACAGTTCTGTCTGCCGTAGAAATATTTCATCGATTCTTCTCTTTATAAGTGGCTCCCCAAGTATATGACAATTCACTATCTGTTAACACCGTGGTTTATTAGCATTGTGGTCACCTGCGACTATTCCTATTAAAGAAATTATTCCGATCGATTACAGTGAAAAGGAACAAAAGAGAAGGCATTCTTAACCACGTGAATATTTAGATAGAATATTATAAGAAGAATTTCATTATTAATAAAATGTTATAGTTTTTCTCAACGTAATATATTACATTTATAGAAAGTTTCCACGCAAACAAACTGTACTTTGTACCAAAATTACATCACCTTCGTTTCGAAAATTCATTCCTTCTATATACAAGTCAACCCCAAAACCACGTAATCGTAAAAAAAAAAAAAAAAAACACCCGAAACATCCAAAAATTCAAAGAAAATTCAGCAAAATCGTATATCGAAGTAACATTAGTAACGTCGAATTCTTCAGAAACGTTCTTAGAAGGGGTGAGAGATCCCGGAGGAACTGCTGGCAATTTGAAAAATATTCCCAACTACCACCCACCGACATCATCTACACAACTCACTCTCTCTCTCTCTCTCTCTCTCTCTCTCTCTTCTCTCTTCTCGTTGTCATGCGCTCTTTCGTGCACGCGCGCGCATGGTAATGAAATATCGCGGTACATTAACGCGCTGCAGTGTGTCGCTGATTTGCATGAAGCGGGAACAGGCCTGGTTCTCTACAGAATGATTTAATTTGGGTATCAAGGCTGGATGCGGGGAACAAACGCTTTGTTAGCCCCGCGAGCACGAGCAACCCTTTTCGCTTCTCCCCTGCGCGCGTTCCTCTTTCTGCTGCTTCCCCCGAATCGTATTTCCCAAGTTTGTAATTTGTCGTCCCTCCACTCCGCGAGGCGTCGGCTCGCTACCAACCGCTACCCTCCTTTTCACTCCCCACTCTCATTCCTATCTTGCACTTAATTACCAGCATTAGTACTTTCTCTCTCTCTCTTTCTCTCTCTCTCTCTCCACTTTTAAAGTACGGCAATTAAACTCAAAATTTATCTAAGAATCTAGATTCTAAAGTCTTAGATTCGTCGACACTGAATTCTAGATTCTTAGATACTGGACTCTAGATTCGTGGACGCTGGTTAATAGATTCTTTAATTTTAGAATGTAGAATCTCGAATTTCGCTGAAAATTCACACTTCATGTATTATTATATATATTATTTCATTTTCTATCACTCTTTACCAAGAGATAAATTATGATCGAACAACGAGAGACAGACGACAGTTAAGAATTTCTTAGATGAAGACAAACGATGTAATTGTGATCTATGTATTGGAAAGTATCCTATGTTATATTCCAAATTAATAAATGAATAAGAATTTTTGAAATTAATTGACATGTGATTAATATAAATTTTCTTATACTATATGTAAATTACTTACACTATACTATACTGTACTATACTATACTATACTGTACTATTCTGTATTGTACCGTACTGTACTGTACTGGGCTGTACTGTACTGTACTATATTGTACTGTACTGTACTGTACTGTACTATATTGTACTGTACTGTACTGTACTGTACTGTACTGTACTGTACTGTACTGTACTGTACTGTACTATATTGTACTGTACTGTATTGTACCGTACTATACCGTACTGTACTGTACTATACTGTACTGTACTGAACTCTACTGTATCGTACTATACTATAAAAGTATACTATAATACAATATAAGTAGAGTATACTATATATAATATAATATAAGTAGAGTATAGTAGAGTATACTTTCTTATAGTATATATAAACTTACACTATACTGTACTATACTATAAAGGTATACTATAGTATAGTATAAGTAGAGTATACTAGAGTATATCCTAGTACTATACTATAGTATACTCTTGTACTATACTTACTTATATCATATTACAGTAGATACCCACTCCTATATAAATAGAATGTACATGCTTCAGCAATATTCATCCCACGAGAAAACTGTAAAAAGAGAAATAAGAATTAACTTGGAAATTTACACTTTCAACTCGGCATATTTATTAGCAAACTCAGCCCCCGGTTGGCTATAACGTAGCCAGCTTTTTGTTCGAATGGGAAACGTCTCCAAAGAGGTAGTAACTGGTGGAAATGAATGGAGCACAGTAGCGTAATAGCGAATCGTGGGTCCAGGGATATCGATCGTAAATAGTTGGCACATTTTGGTACCTGGCCAACGCCTAACGATTCATCCGTAGCTACGACAGTTCTCGGAAACCAACTTATCGATTTCTCCATTCACTCGAGCATGGTTATAGTCCTTGCACATTCCAAATTCTTATTCTTAACCGTTGTGTTTATTCAAATAAACGTATCTGATGAAAAATGAACTTTAGGAAAAAGACTTTCAATGTTTAGTAATCAGGCATCGAGTCCATTCGAAATATTAAATACGCTTTCAGTTTTAGTGTAGTTTTTTTTAGAATAATATCATAAATGAACTATCTTTGTGCTATTTGACACTAATGATTTGATTTGAGCGAAAGCTGCAAACACGTCTTTTTTATTTAATACGGCGGCGTGTTTAAATTTTGATTAATATCATTTATTTGGAGCACGTCACGCGAAGTTCTCAACCCTTAATCTTCATCCATCCTTCATTTTTTCAACTTAATTTGTCTCTTGATGTCGCATGTACAGAATGATAAAATTAAAAAAATTAATATCTGCGATGAAAGAATAAATAGTTAAACTTATCAGTTCTGTTATCAACAATAAATAAACTAAAAATAATAAAATTAAACGAACATTGAATATTTTCTTCAGTCATTTATAACTCATTCGTAATAAACTAAGGTTGCGTAGCATAGAATATAAATTCATGTAATATTTTTCATTTATTGTGTACATAATTCATATAATATTTCTCATTTATTGTGTACGTAATTTTTACGTATTATGTAACAAAGTACAGACGTGTATTTGGGAATCATTTTGTCATAAGCTAGGGAATGAGACCAAAGTAATCAGTTGCAGAGTGGCTGAAGGATCAAACGATTTATCTGTAGAAATAAATTTGTCTCATAGATGTTTATGTGTCTCGCGTACACAGATTTCTATACATAAATCAAAAACGCGATGCAGTGTTTCACAGTGCTGTTCATTTCTGTCAGAAGATACCGTGATTTAGTCAGCAAAGTTGCTTTTACACGTGTCCGTTGCACATGCTCGTTTGTAACAATAAATAAAATGTAGAACTTTTGACGAGTACGAACGTTGATCCACGCAGTGTCTGCTCTTATCGCGGCAGATATTATTTAATTTTAATAACTTCAAACAGTGACAAAACGGAAAAGTATGCACAATGGAGCAAATTTTATTATAACACGCTGTTAATTCCTGTTTAGTCTGTATTAAAGCGTGATACAAATAATCAATAATAAAATAATTGGTTTGTTTATTAAAGGTTCAACGTATTATACTGAACAACAACAATATATTCAATAAAATAAATATATTAAACATTAGAATAAATATATTCTGTTAAAATATAAATATAAAATATATATAAAAATATAAATATGAAATATATATAAAAATATAAATACGAAATATATATAAAAATATAAATACGAAATATATTTAAATAATAAATATAAAATATATATAAAAATATAAATATATTCTATATCTATTATACATCTATTGATATATCTATAAATATCTATTAATATATCTATAAATATATTCTACTAAAATATAAAATTCTATTAGAATGACCGGCCAATATGTATCCTCTGATACCAGTACGTATACGTATTTCTCTAATGCCAATGGCCGACATAGTTAAATCTTGAGAGCGAAAAAAATGTCGATTATTACATTAACGAGCAAATAAACAGTAACGAAAAACTATTGTTTTCGTTCTGCTCGTCACGTGCACGAGACACGTCGACCTAGTATAATAAACGGACGTTGTGAAACATCAGTCATGGAAACGCGCGAGAACTGCGAGGCGAATATTCGCATCGTGCCACACTTAATTCTCATCGGGAAATCAAAGCAGCGTGCTCGGGCGAGAAGTGCAATCTCTATCTCTGGCTTCCATTTCCACGGCGGCAGGTTACCTGGAAGAAGAAGCAGCAGCCAGCCAGCCAGCCAAGCTAGCTAGCTAGCGCGAGAACACAGCAGCCGAGCATTGGGGCAACCAGACGGAGTTAGGAGCATAGGAGGGAGCTAGTGTCGCGGACCGACGTGCACGCGGTAGACAGAGAGGAAACTCGACGCTGTATATTTACTCTGCGCTCCGCTGCAGGCCCACTTAATGTGTTTAAGCCGAATATGGATCGTGGAAATTGGGTTCTGTCGCTTCGCCTGAATCTTAGTGACTGGCGAAGAGGGAAGTGGCGTGTGGAGGATGAAAAGATATATATACAGACACACATACACACATACATGTACATATATACGTGATATAAGAGAGGCAGAACGAAATAGAGCAAGATGTATTCGCGCTTTGGCAAATACGGGTTAGTCTACTCTTACATCGGCAAAGTTCGCCGACTTTAACGTCGACTTTCCGGCCCTTCTTGCGCTCTCGATACAGACAGAGTCGACTGGCGCCACTTTCCACCATTACCTGAAAATTCTATTTGCCTCCGGGGTAATTCGCTCGGGTGTCTTCTCCTCGCGATGTTTGGTCGCGGCTTGTCGTTTCCCACGCGATGCTCGTGATTCGAACGTGTTTGGATTGGTAATAGGTTTCTTATTCGATTCTTTGTCGGTTGGTTTGCTTCTTTGTGAACTAACCGCTCGAGGACCTTTCTTCACTGGTTCTGCAATTACAGGTGCAATTCGAAATATACAGGGTGGACCGTGTGAATTCGTGGTACAACCGAACAGGTGGTGATTCTACGTCAAAAAATAAGAAAAACATTTGGTATAACTTTTTTATCTGGGGCTCGGTTTCCGAGAAAATCGACTTTAAAGTACTCACATACACACACACACACATATATATGGTTGCTTTTTAACTTGAATTCAACAGGCTAGTACTATCTATGAAATTTTATTCTATGACTGATTGTCCTCAATCCTATTAAATCAATAAAAGCTTAGAGATCGTTGAAAAACTGCCTCTTTTTTTTTCAACACAGAGTGGCTGGACAAGAATTTAACGCATCGTTGATCGATCACAAATATTTTTGTATGAATTGATTTGCACAATTATTGAAGTAAATATTAAACTGTATTAGTTATCGTTGCTGTGTTATTTGATGATATTTATTTAAGGATCGAACAATGGTTTTAAAATTTCTTTAAAATGGCTTTAAATGATTCAAACTCTCGATATTTGAGATATGACACTTCTCGAAAATCGAAGTTGAAATGACGAATAATACAGACAGAGGAAAGCCATTTCTCTGATAGGAAGAGATTTGATACTTGTCGAAATAATCCCGAGAGAAATGTGTTAGAATGCACGTGCGAATATTAAATACGGCAATATCGTTACAAATGGAAAAGTATATATATATTATATTATGTATTATATATTATATTATTATATTATATTATATATACAACACACTGAGTATTTAGGAGTTAGAGTTAGGAAATAAAATATAATAAAAAAAGAACTTTATCTTTGGTTAATTTTAACTGATCGCCATACACACATCACCACAATAATATAATAAAATATATAATATAATAAAAAGAGACCTTTATCTTTGGTTAATTTTAACTGATCAGCATACACACATCACCACAATAATATAATAAAATATATAATATAATAAAAAGAGACCTTTATCTTTGGTTAATTTTAACTGATCAGCATACACACATCACCACAATAATATAATAAAATATATAATATAATAAAAAGAGACCTTTATCTTTGGTTAATTTTAACTGATCAGCATACACACATCGCCACAATAATATAATAAAAAAAGAACTTTATCTTTGGTTAATTTTAACTGATCAGCATACACACATCACCACAATAATATAATAAAATATATAATATAATAAAAAAAGAACTTTATCTTTGGTTGATTTTAACTCACCATACACACATCGCTACAATAATATAAAATATATAATATAACAAAGAAACGAACTTTATCTTTGGTTGATTTTAAGTAACCATACACACATCGTGACAATAATAAAATATATAATATAACAAAAAAAGAACTTTATCTTTGGTTGATTTTAACTGATTACGTCACGCACACAGATCCATTAAGACCGCCAAATTTAAATCACAAACTCAAGAAAGTGAAAAGAGCATTCAAATTAACGATCGAAACTATCGAGGGGAATATTGTCGAAAATACTTTAGAGAATCGTGAGAATTCTACAAATGTCTGTCAAAAGGAATTTTCATGCATGACGAAGGATAGGGAGCGAATGTAGGCTGGGTTCAAATCTAAATGAACGGGAATATTAGACCGATGATAGAGGGTCAGAGGGGGTGTGGGAGGGAGAGTTTAGTGGATGGAATTAGAGGGGGGGGGGGGGGGGAGAGAAGCGGCGGGGCTTTGGTGGTGCAATTAGCGGGATTCCGCGTGACGCCGAGCTACCGGAAATCGAACCGAAGCCTCGCGCATTAGACTTTAATTAGACGCAATATGCCGGATCGATCACCCCGACATATCTACCCTCGATTTTCATCTGTCCAGGTTAATCCGTTTAAGGGTGCGCGTCTAGTCGACGTTGAGCGGAATTTTCGAAGAAGCTGGAAAGCCATTTACAACGATTTTTGACGATTAGTGTATTTGGAAATGATGAGGTTACATCGTTTAGATTCTACGCAGTTGTGGAACTTCACTTTGGTTCATATCTTTGGAGTATCAATAATTTGAAGAAGAAGTCTGTAGATATCTTGAAGCGTGTCGATGGAAAACTGTCAAAAATCTAAAACGAACGGCCCGCGGGGAACAATACCGTCTCCATTAGGGTAAAAATAAACCCTCCGCGTTGGCCGTGTTCTCAAGAGCGCATAATACGACGCTGCTAAGCTATTGTTGTTCTTTATCATTATTATCGAGCGGCGTCGGTCCAGAATCGAAACAAGAACGGTACGCCTAAAGCCGAGCAAACGTGCGGTCGTTTCTCTGTGTACGTACACGTGTCTGGAAATATGTGCATTATGCAACACGCGTGACATGGAATTGGCGTCTATACTGTTCCTCGTTAACCTTCAATGAAACTATCAGAACAATCCCGCTCGATCTCCTATCAGCATCTCCAACGGAGAAAGGGCTTTTCATGTGAATCAAAAATAAAATTGGGGCTAAATTTAATTAACTGAAAGTCGAAATTCGTCGGACGTTAATGAAAGAAATCTGAAAAACTATAAAGCAACGTATTTATACATAAATGTAATATTAAAATTTATTATTATTATAAACTTTAATATTATATTATAGTAATATTTATAATATTATATTAATTTAGTATTATAATATAATATTTAGTTTAGTATTATTATAATATTAAAGTTTATAATAATAATACTATTATAAACTTTGATATTACATTTATGTATAAATATGTTGCTTTATAGTTTTTAGATTTCTTTATCTTTAGATTAATATTTGACGAATTTTGACTTTCAGTTAATTAAATTTAACCCCAATTTTATTAATAATATATTATTATAATAATATATTAATAATATTATAATATATTATAATAATATAATATTAAAGTAAAAGTAACGATAACAATCTTTATGAATAATAATATGTTAAAATTATGACGTAAGAGTTTCAACGGAGCGAACATAGTACAGAATTTTGAACTTTCATCAAGGTGCCTCCCATCAATGTTAATTATTCCTCTATTAATTATCGCATTCCACTCTTGTCAGGGTTTGAAGTCAAGATACCTCGTTTGTACACGTTTGTGTACATTTTGCACGAAGTAGAATTCATGGTTTGATCGTTATATTTGTAAAATAATTTTGGACAGCGTGGAAAATGTGCAAAATTACGCAGAACATTGACTTCATTAAATTTAATTAATTTTCAGACCGTTTTTACTGGACGTAACGAAACGCGTAAATTTTCTTGTCTCTCTCTCTCTCTCTCTCTCTCTCTCTCTCTCTCTCTCTCTCTCTCCGTGCTTTTTTTTAATTTTCTGATAGATCTCTTCCTTTAGTTTCATTTTTTCAACGGTTACTCCATGGATATTTTTTGCCAATTTAATACACTGCTGTTAGCAGGATCTAATTGCTTGGAAAAATTCGTCGGAAAATCCTGTGGCCGAACGTGATGATAACTTTTCGCGCAAATTCAGCGATGTTTGACCGTTTTCGCGGTTGCGGAATTTTTTTTTCCGGATGGCCAATTTATTGAATTTACGATCAATTTGCAAGTTAGGGTTCAAGTTTAAGAGAATATCAATGTTTTTCGCATTTCCGATGTCGGACATTTAATTCTGACAATTTTAATAACTGATGATAACGCCTGATTAAATAATTTATGCAATGAATATTATCTGTAATAACATTTGAAACATTGTAAAATAGTATAACAAACGTTAATAACGATGTAACAAGAGTTTCACTTTAAATAATTTTAAGTATTTTTTTTTTTTTTTTTTTTTGACATTTTAAGGATTACGAAAAATTACTATGTGTAATATAATAGCAATGTACTAGAACAAATTAATTTCTCCAATTTTAATTAATTAATTAATTTGCAGTAATATGTATTCTGTAATATATAGATTTATCCATTTAGAGTTTGCAAGTTTAAAAAATTGAAGAAATTGATTTATAAAAAGCGTATTACATTATTATAAATTATTTTATAAAATATGTATATAAATTATTAATATTATTGTTAGCAATTCTATAAGTTATAATTACTAATATATATATTAATATAGTATGTGTAATATTATATAAATATAAATATAAATTATTAAGAATTCAATAAATTTATACAATATAACTTTATTACATCGCAGTAATAGAGTTATATTATACAATTTACACTAATTACAGAAAAATGACAGTAAATTCAATTGATTCGTGCAATCCCTCGTATTATCGTGCACTGCGTATTAAAACATTTTTCGTTGCGAATGGGTTAAATTGAAAGATTCCAAAACTTCTCTCTCGCATCTCTCAACCACACCTATTCACACCCCCAAGTCATCCCGCAATCCTCCATCCATTAGCAACACAATAATCCTCGAATTCCAAACAAACCTCGAGCACACCTCAACTCCAATAGACCAAAAAACCACTTCTTCCAAATGAAGAAATTAAGCCTCGCCGCCCTGGACTACTAGAAATCGAGGTGAAAACTCGTCCCCGCCGGTGGTGTATGTGTATAAATTCATCAAACCAGGACGGAGAAAGGGGTGGTAAACGTTGGGACGGCCGTGAAAAGCAACGATACAACAGTGGATGTTGAAACGTTGGGCAGAGGAAGAGAGGTCGAGAGTGGTTGAAAGTGGTAGTTGAAAAGAGCCAAAAACCAACAGACAGGACACACTCGTCAAAGATTGGAGTATGTAAATAGGGGAGAGAGAGAAAGGGAGTTTTAGTCGTAGAAGCGACGTTGGAAACCACTAATTCAAATTGGCAATTTTGAGATTTCGCACGAGCCACGAAATTCTCTTTCGTACGGAGGGATTCGAGCCGGCCGGTAGACTGAGAAACGGCTTTTGACCTGTGAAAATTCACTTCACCGTGGCGGTGAACTTAATTTTATT
Source organism: Frieseomelitta varia (assembly GCF_011392965.1). Classification (NCBI taxonomy): domain Eukaryota; kingdom Metazoa; phylum Arthropoda; class Insecta; order Hymenoptera; family Apidae; genus Frieseomelitta; species Frieseomelitta varia. The sequence continues at coordinate 18,024 of NW_025110455.1, read as the reverse complement.
CGGTGCTCGCGACGCGTCCTGTAATCGCGTTATATCTGACAGGAGTGGTCACTGCTAGCTGTTGATTAACCGTACGGTAGAACACCGGTGTGTTTTTTTTTTTTTTTTATAGTTCTAGATCGACACGCTGTTGATTCGCCAGTGTGCGTCGAATTTTTATTGTGTCTTAACCTCTTGCGCTGAAATAACGTGCACGTCGAGAATTTTTTATTCCAAATTGCAACATTCTCTCAGTTTTAAGTATATTACTTCTCAATAATTTCTATCCAGTGATAACATACTGACGAATTCAGAAAGAAAGTAACGAATTATTGTATACGGTTTGGTCACTCGTTATGGTCCGCGAACCAGTTTGCCACCGCAAGGGGTTAAAATTCTTCGATTCCCCGATTATTCGATTTCTTTATTTTGTATGTTCGTTTTCCATTTGTTTCGTTATGGTTAATTGCTGTACTCTACATTTGTAGTTACTGCAATAATTGTTCATTATTGTCATTACTATTATATTTGATATAATTATACATTGCATTAGTACAGTGTCATAATATATTAAAAGTTTAATAGAAAATTTTCAACTTGATCAATTTAACCGAGGCAAAACAAATGATAAGTTTATTACCTCTTTAATTTCTATCCAGTGATATCATACCGACGAGTTCAAAAGGAAAAGAAAGCGACGAATTATTGTATACGGTTCGGTCACTCTTTATGGTCCGCGAAGTTGCCAGCGCAAGGTGTGTATTACGTGAAGAAAATTTTCAAGAAATAAAGTGAAATTACTCGTTTAGCTATTAGGTTTACGGCTAATAAAGATCAATATTTTTTTACTCAGAATTCTATATTCTTCCATATTTTGACATAAAAAAATATAGTATTCCATTTAAAAAAACAAATCTCCGAAATGCCTCCACCTATAAAAAACATAAGTACACTACATAGTGTATCCCTTTAGACCACGCAACTTTTGTACATAAAGTATTTTTGTGCATAGTTTGGAAGTTACAGAGGTGCACAAGTTGCGTGGACCACCCTGTATACTTGATTCGTGTTATTGAAAGTGAACATCTTAATGAAACATTTTTGTCTCTTCGTTTTAGTTCGTTTAGATTCTTGGCTTTAATTATTACGTAATCGTTAAAATTCCGTAACATTATATAATTTTATATATATATTTTATATTTATATTTATTTATTTATATTTGCTTGTAATAATATTGAATTATTTTTAAATTGAATTATTTTGAAATTGAATTATTTTACCCACATTATTTAAGTGTTTAAAATTATCACAAATAAAATATATAAAAGTTCAATATTGAATTATGTATGTAACAAACAGAGAATGCATTCGTATACCTTTTGATATATTGGATTTTAACGTAAATTCAACCTATTTCTTATGTACATATATAGCATGTAGGATTTTACGAGATAAATTTCTGTTACAACTCAATATATTATAATATGTTATCTTTCTTAAATCAATTCTATTATTATGATCAAAGAGGATTAATCATAACACTACCCACATAACATTCTAATATATTTAAAAAGTCGACAGAAACGTAAATTTTATTCATCTAACGTGTATTATAATATACACCATAACACAGAGTACACATCAAAAGATAAATCGAGTCAGAGAATTATATTAATAATTATATTACTAACAACAGACAGATCATCATGTTCATAGATAGCTCGTCGTATTAATCGTTAATAAGAGTCACTCTACACACAAAACACATAAAATTTCTGCTCCCGAATGTTTCCGCGAGCCGCTGTATGTCCAAAGGGATGCAATCGGAAGACACCGGGGTTCAGTTTCCGGGTTTACCGGCCGGAAGTCCCAAAGACAGTCTCCGGGCCAGTATGTCCATCCCCCTTGACCGAAAGAAACTGCTCGCGGACACGTTCCTCTCGTTATCCTCGCTGCTCCCTTTAGCCAAGCCGCGTTTGTCCTTTCATTTCGGTCACGTTCGACGTTTCGCACGGCACCACGCTCTGCATTATTCACGAGACACAGGCCCTTCGATGCCTCCTCCGTGTGTTCTCGAACCTCCTCGAGAACCGCGTACATCCGATCAAGATTGCTCTCTGCTCTTTTTTTCACCCAATTCGGCGTCATTTCAATCAGTTTTTGACGATTAACATTTTCTCACGAAGGTAGGAAGGGGGGACGGTCTTGTTTAACGATTCCAAGAGATTTTCGTGGAATTTGATCAGTTACCAGTTTTTACGAATTTCGTCTTTCTTGGCGCAGGTTTCAACTGTCTTGTTTAACCACTTGCGCTGGCAACTGATTGCGGACCATAACGAGTAACCAAATCGTATACAATAATTCGCCGCTTTCTTTTTGAACTCGCCGGTATGATATCACTGGATAGAAATTATTGAGAAGTAATAAATTTATTATTTGTTTTGCCTATTTTTTAAATATAAATATAAAATTTTTTAATATAATTAAAATATAATCTTAAATATAATTATAAATATAATTTTAATATTTTTTAAATATATATATATCAATTAAGTATATTTAAATGTACTTAAAACTGAGAAAATATTACAATTTTGGAACAAAAATTCTCAAGTGATTAAGGAAGAACGTTGAACTTGATCCAGTACTTACGAGTTTCGATCGATTTTTTCTTTTCTTTTCTTTTTAATTGATTTTTGTCCCTCGTAAAATAAACACAGTCAGTAAAAATGTATAGCTAGTGCTGAATATTAAAAACAAAAATTCTAATTTTTTAATATTGAGACTATAAAATGAAATTCCAAAGACTCGTTTGATATTCTTCTACCCATGTGCATGGATTCTACAATTTAGAGAAATCGAAATATCATGATAAATTATTGTGCGTTGGTCTTTCACAGACTCGTGATATCGATTAAATAATCGGAGAAAAGTTACCGATTAATTAATTTCGTGGACCGTGAAAATAATTCTGATCCAATTTCCATTATCTTTTGCCTCGAATTGATGAGAGACACCGTTTAGATATATTTTATATTAAACACAGTTTCCGTGGAACGTCGGTGAAACTTTTTATACCGAACAACCAGAACATCGATAGCGAATTAATTTTATTGAACACGCGCGAGAGATTTGTACTTCAATTTTGCCAAGTTAATTGACAAGGATTTTAATATGCGGCACTGCTTTCAGCCAAGAACTATTTTGACGTGATTATTTTGAGATTCGAAGCTCGCCACGCTTGAAATCCGAAATTTAACGCTCGTAGTTAGAAAATTTGGAATTCGATTCGCAATGAAGCGGAATGGAGTTGATCAGTTTGACTACTGAGTGGCTCAATTTAACCCCTTGATACCGCGTTGCGTAGCTTGCATCTAATTCATTTCGTGACTTAGCCAACTAAAATTGAAATACCAAACCGAATTAGGGATTTCATTTACGATGATTCGATATTAATCGTACAATATCTCACAACGGACTGTTGTAGCTCATTCAGAGGTTCGCCTAATTTGATTGGCCGAACCAAGCTTTCTGAAAATTCATAGACGTGAATAGACGAATTAATAATTCAACTTGCACGTGTGATTAATAATTTATACTTGCGTCTGTGAATTTTCACCTCGTTGTTAAACACTGATGATCTGATTGAACATGTGTCCAAATCAGTAAGTATGGATATAGTAACTTATGGATATAGTGTAAATCTCTAATATCAGACGTTAAAGTGGTTGGCCTAACTTGTTTGAACATTAGTTAAAATTAGTAAGTACCTGATAATTTACAGATATAGTATAAATTTCGAATATCAAAATATATACTTGAATAAAAGTAGCGTCGAACTATACATATGTATACAGAAATAGAGAACTCATGGAAACGTGGCTTCCTTTGAGTTTTCAATCGTGTTCCACTTTGTTTTGGTCCACGGGATTGAATGGCCTCTTAAACGCACCGGAGACCACGGAGGCACGCAATCACGTGCACTATTAAATAACCTTGGGACCAACATCTGGCGAAGACCTTCCGATTGTTCAATTAGCTTCCCGGAAAAGTCGCAATATCGAATGTTAATTTGCAACGGGTTGTATAGATTGAAACGTTTGACGGTCACGCATTAAAATTAGGGGAACTAGGGGGTGAAGTATCACAGACAAGAGAATTTCGTACAGTTTACAAATCGTTAATCTTTGATCCATTTTTCGTGAGTACCTTGTCAATCTTTTTAAGTTAGGTTTATTTGGTTATTTTAATTTGTTAATTTTCCACATCGTGTAAGATGTGGAATTACTGAAACGAGATATAATAATAATTTTCATTTTTAAAATGAAACGAAATATGTCCAAACGTTTTACCAAACCAACGTAAATCACTACAATTATTCTACTATTCGAGGGTTCGTAACTATCATTAGATCACTGATCGGAAATCTTTACACACTGTGACAAATTATCTCCGTGTGTAACAATCCAACGATACGGTTTAAGAGTTTATGACTATCGTCATTTTATATTTGTTAAATCATAACTGATCCGAAATTTTTAACCACTATTATGGAAAGACCATGGAATAATAAAATCGTAGAGAAAAAATATATCAGAAGAACAAAAAGGAAAAATAATCAAAAAAAAAAAGGAGAGGAACGAACCGTCTTCCTGATGCTCGATTATTGCGAAATTCGAGATGTTCAAAAGCTGGCTGAATTATGCGAGCATTGGATAATAAGATTAATTATAATCACTTATAATCCAATAATACGGTTCAAGAATTTACCATCATCGGAAGATCGCTGCTTCGATCCGAGATCTTTGCACGCTACTATTAACCCTTGCGCTGGCAACTGGTTCGCGGACCATAACGAGTGACCGAATCCTACACAATAATTCGTCGATTTCCTTTCCTTTTGAACTCGTCGGTATATCACTGGATCGAAATTATTAAGAAGTAATAAATTTATCATTTGTTTTGCCTGGGTTACATTTAAATATGCTTGAAATTGAGAATATATTGCAAAATTCTCGACGTGCGTGGCACGTCATTCCAACGCCAGAAGTTAGAATTTGATGATGAAAGAAATGAAGGTTTGTATGTCCAGAGATATTTAAATGTCCCTTGTTAATGCAAAATATAATTGAACGTAGAATCGCTGTGATCAATCTATAATCTACAATTTGCAACCAACCAATTGTGCCAGAGAGAATTGTCTCTCACCTTAACCACTTGCGCTGGCAACTGATTCGCGGACCGTAACGAGTGACCAAACCGTATACAATAATTCGTCGCTTTCTTTTTGAACTCGTCGGCATCATATCACTGGGATAGAAATTATTGAGAAGTAATAAATTTATTGTTTGTTTTGCCTGAGTTATACTTAAGTATACTTCAAACTGAGAAAATATTGCAATTTTGGGACAAAGAATTCTCCACGTGCGTGACACGTCATTCCAGCGCAAGAGGTTAACCACTTGCGCTGGGCAACTGATTGCGGACCATAACGAGTGACCAAACCGTGTACAATAATTCGTCGCTTTCTGTTTGAACTCGTCGGCATGATATCACTGGGATAGAAATTGTTGAGAAGTAATAAATTTATTATTTGTTTTGCCTGGATTACATTTAAATAAACCCAAAACTGAAAAAATGTAGCAATTTGGAACAAAAAATTCTCGACGTGCGTGGCACGTCGTCCAGCACAAGAGATTAAAAGACCAAAGAATAAGATCCAAGAGAAAAAAGAAAAAAACGAAAAAGAAAGGAAAGAAAGGGAGAACATCATGGGAGGAGCGACGGAGGAAAGGAAATCAAAGGAAAAATGGAACGAGCCTTTCCTGATCCTCGATTATTGCGAAATTCGAGATGTTCAAAGGCTGGCTGGATTATGCGAGCATCGGAGGGTTGTCGGACCGGTCGGATGAAAGAGCTGCCTTTTGATATCGAGACAATATTGTCGATAAAAATGGCCGGATGCCGACGTGTCAACAGGTCGATAAAGGGTTGAAACGTGGCTGGCAAATATTTGACCGCCCGCACCTTCCTCGTTTCCCTTTCCTCCTTTTTCGACTGTTGCCCGTTCGTAAATATGGATGCCGCTTTGAGAACGAGACCGAAAGGGGATTAAAGCGTGGCAGACGACGCCGACGCCGACGCCGACAACGTGGCCAGGTACCACGGGGAGAGGGGGAGGATGAACCCCCCTTCTGTCTGGAAACAGAGATGTGTACAAGGCTCCAGCATCTTCCGAGAGAAATTTATTGAGAAACTTGTGAAACAGGGCTGGAGGTGTGAAATTAGACATATTGGGCAAATAGAAAGTTGCGTTCGACTCCTTGAACGAAAATTTTTTTTGTAGAATGTATTATAGACAATTAAATAATATATATATTTAATAAGTTCACAATTAAATTATGTGTGTGTGTGTGTGTATGTATTGTTAAACTTGATGTAGTTTACAATTAAATAATATGTACATCAAGTTTACAATTAAATAATATATATATATATATATATATATATATATATATATATATATATATATATGTGTGTGTGTGTGTGTATATTATTTAATTGTAAATTTGATATGGTTTACAATTAAATTGTGTGTGNTATATATATATATATATATATATATATATATATATATATATATATATATATATATATATATATATATGTGTGTGTGTGTGTGTGTATATTATTTAATTGTAAATTTGATATGGTTTACAATTAAATTGTGTGTGTGTGTGTGTGTGTGTGTGTGTGTGTGTGTGTGTGTGTGTGTGTATTATTTAATTGTAAATTTGATATAGTTTACAATTAAATAATAGACAAGTGGTAGACAATTAAATAATATGTACATCAAGTTTACAATTAATTAATATATATATATAATGTATGTATATCATTATTTGTAAATTGATGTACATATTATTTAATTGTCTATAATACATTCTAATACATACACACATCATATATGTATATATATCACATAATAATATATCACGTTTTTAAATAATAATATATCATCGTTAGATTGCGAATTTTGTATACACATATCACAGAAATTGAGCTTAAGTATTGAGAATGCATAATAATTCTTGTATCATTATATGATTATAATTGTATATATTTATTTATAAAAAAAACATTTATTTATTCATACTTATATAGAAATTTTTACACAGCATACTATTTTATTGTTTATAAAAATTAAGCTCAAGTATTATTTTTGTTTCATGTAGCGAGTTGTGTATTTTACTCTATACAATTTCGTCTGTTACGTGAATTTCGCACATATTTTATTGAATATTTGAAATAAATATATTATGAGATTGGACTTTAAAACATAAATACATAAAAATTTGCAGTTTAATTATCGTGAAAAATATACTATGCACATCCTGGGTCAACAAGGTAACATGTTCTAAACTTTCTATACATACATATTATGTATCGTAAGCAGAGAAATTATCACATCATCAATATCCTTGGGCATGGATTAGCCACGTGTATTGTGTCGAGTGTTATTACCGAGACGCGGAATTTCTCAGAAATGCAAAAACGAAAATGTAATTACTGCCGGTGACCTCGAAGCAGACAGGATCGAACAATTCCGAATATTTACTGTCCTTAGTCATACGGGAGCTATCGAAAGCGTAACATTCGGGTGAAATACGGTCGGTTAAGTGCATATTAACGTAATGAGATGGAAGAATAAATTTGTAAAAATTGGTCGCGGCGGAGAGTTAAATCCAGCTGAAATACACGCGATATTGAAATTAAACGAAGAACATTATTCTGTTGTACAAAAATAGCCAAGACAGTTAACAGGAAGTCGTAAAGTAGTGAATTTACTACTAGATCCCGATAATTATGGAAAAAGATAATTGTGGACGACTGCTGTGGTGTCGAACAGCTCCGGATAAACGTGCTATGATACGTACAGCGTCAATTTCAAGCTACAAATTACCAGAAAAAGCGTGAGTTAAGAATATTGGACGTCTTTTGTAGAATTGTGAACGTCCGAAACGACGAAAATTGCAATGAAAACCTTGGTTAAAGCAAAAGCGCAAGCTGTGCCGTTTGCAATTTACAGAGCGCGTTTATACGAATAAGAAATGGCGAAGACTCATATTTTCCGATGAAAAGACGTTCAATTTAAACGGACCTGATGGTCTCCACTACTGTTATCGTGCAATCTACGAAAGGAACACCAACTTTCTGAGTCGTCGACCCACGGGATGCAGCGGTAATTTAGGGCAGGTATCGGTTACTAAGGTAAGATGGAAACAAAATTTATTACGGAAAAATTAAAAAGTAAAAAATATATTGAAACGATTGAGAAACAAATTAATACGTGTGCAAATTATCGGAAATAAATAAATCCGATACTTGCTGCAATACTTTGCAAACAGAAAAATTTGTGTTTTAGAATAAGTCTCTGAACTTAATATTAGAGAAAATTAATTTGACGAGGGTTGTATAGCAGAATGGAAGACAATTCATAAATATTAATGAATTTAAAAATTGTATTGTGAAAGAATGAGAAGAGCTGAACAAAAAACTCATTAAGAAATTACATAAATCTTTGCCTCGAAGAATGGTCGTTATTAAATGCAAAGGAGGTCATATTAAATATTACAATTATCAAATTCTCGTCTCTTTTGTTTCTGTTCATTATTTTGACCCGCTAAATATTTCTATTTTTATTTTTTTTTTTTTTTTTTTTTTTTTTAATGATACAAAATGTATTACAAAAACTAACTCTAAAAATTATAAAATTTTTCTTTATTTTTTTGATTCATGCTATTTATACACGTTAATAAAAGCACTGGAGAAGAATGCATATAAGAAAGATATTATATCATTCGTCTAATAAAAAGGAATTTCATAATTTTTACAGTGTGCTGAGTGTGCTAAAGAATTTCGCTAAAATTTCATAACACTTAGTGTCTTATAGTCTTGTCGCAGAGCGCATAAATATAAATATTCGCAGTGTCGTAACAATAAATAAATAAAAAAGAAAAGAATAGATTATCCGAATTTTCATCAGACGATTATTTTATGTTAATTTGTACAATACGAAGAATTTTAGATTAATTTGTACAATATCTAGTTCGTAAAGTGGAATTCGTTCGAGAGGAACGAATTACGGCGGGAATATGAAAATATTATAGAAAATTATCGGGGGAATAAATCGCGTGTGCTTTTTAAACGAAAAGTTAACGTAACTTGTCCGAAGTCAGTATGGTCGGAGGAAAACCGGACGAGATTAGCGAGTTTCGTAGCGACCGACTCTATTCAGTTTCTCTTTTTCCAACCAACCAATCTTTTCCTCGTTGAGTGCTTGTGAAACTTTCTAATTGTCGAGTGCTCGCCGAGTCGAGCAAATAAGAATCGCCGATTCGGCTGCTTTCGATTCTTTCTCGGCTCTGCGCGTGAAAACTTGTTCGATTGTTGGGCGTTACTCAGAACGAAAAGCCGAACGAGAATCGGCACACGCCTCTTTCTCTCTTCGCAATTCACTGTTGGATTCACTGTTGGATGTAATGGAGTCAACACGCTTACAATTTAGAAGAGTTTATTCCCTTACAGTCGTGGTCGTGTATGAAATAGAATGATATAGAGAGATTTACAATGGTCAATGCTCTTGAATATGATATAGAATGATTTAGAATGTTTAATGCTTTTAATGATGTAGAATGTCTCTATGATAATTTAGAATGTTTTATGCTCTTTATGATATAGAATGTCTCTATGATGATTTAAAATGTTTAATGATATAGAATGTCTTTATAAAAATTTAGAATGTTTTATGCTCTTAATGATATAGAATGTCTCTATAATAATTTAAAATGTTTTATGCTCTTAAAGATGTCTCTATGATGATTTAGAATGTTTTGTGCTCTTAATGATACAGAATGTCTCTATAATGATTTAAAATGTTTTATGCTCTTAAATGTCTCTAAAGCATGTCCTTATATATATTTGGTTATCATCGTCAAGTGGAAGGGGAAAGAACATAGATGACCAACTACTGGATCTTGACTAACTATTCACAATTCACTTTGGACTGTTGCTAGCTCATTGTCAGTATTTGCATAGATTCAATATTGTCCAGGTTGGTCATCCATCAACATCAAATTAGTAATATTTTCTTGTAACAGAGTTTAAGTAAGAAATTGGATGTAGTTAGTCGAGATTACAATTATTTATATCACTTGTCAAGTTGAGGGAATTAGTTGCAATATCTTTAATAAATTTATTGATAAAAATTCCTGCTTTGTTTTTAAATTTGAGTTATTGAAACAAAGAGAGTGATAAAGAAGCAATTCAGAGAATACAATATGGTATCTTTTGTTTGAAGTTAGAAGAGAATGTTAAGAATAATCATAGAGAACCATTTTCGCACGATTCTATTTAGCAGTGAAGTATATTTTCAAATAAAGTAAAATAATTAATTTAGAAAATAAAATGAAATATTTTTATTTAATAAAAACTCACTTATAGATGGCTTGTATGAATATATATCGAGTATACTTGTGAACACATAATATGTATATACACATTATACGTGTTGAGCGATACATTCTGGAATTAGCAATAAAATTATATTATACACTATTGTATAATAACCGTTCACAGATATGTGGAGGATAAGGCAGTTCAATTAATTATTCATTATATTAATAAATTCATTATATTCATAAAATGCCTAATATTCGTAACATTATAATTTGTATATAATTCATAATATTTTCATAATATATATATAAATATTATGAATTATATACGAATATATATATATATATATATATATATATATATATATCATAAAATTTCGTATTTGAAAATACAAATAACGCACGCTATAATACCATTATAAACATTATTACAATACTTTACAATTATTATCTATTGTAATATAATAATAATAATATTTATAATTAAGTTATGTATTAATAATGTATCAAATAAATAATGTACTATTATAAATATTAATGTCTAATATATAAATATTATAATATATGTATAGTAATAATATAATATATATAAAATATATATTATTACAATACATTATTTCTATTTTATAATAAGGCATTTATATATACACGTTGTAATAATGTTCATAACAATATATGAATTAGCAGTCTGTTTATTATACTTGTGCTCTACATCGCTCTATAGAAAACAAATATCTACATTGCAAAATTCCTCTTTACGTTGGAAAATTTTTTATACCGCTGAATTCTTCGAACTGAACGTAACTTTCAGCGGAATCGATTCGATCGGCCCAGTTTAATTTCCCAAAATTCTAGGACCGATCGCAATCGCAAAGACAGATACGCTTTGCCAGAGTGTTTGACGTTCAATTAATTCACGATAATTGGAACCGGGCGAGAAGATGGTGAATCTTCGAAGGGCTGAAGAGCTCCCAGAAATTCCGCTCGTTTGGCAAACGTTAATGCGACGAGGAGGAAAGGAAAATTCGAAAACGATGAAAACGAGAAACTCAGCCGACGAGGGAACGTCGTTCGAAATTTCAAGATTGAAGATTAATAATATAACTTCCATGAATTGCCGATGAATCCGGGAATGTGTTTGAGAAGTGAGACGCGCAACCCTCGCGCAGCAGATTTCACCCGCCATTCTAAATCTCCGTTTGCATTTTCATTCTGTATACATACATATGTGTGTGTGAATTGCGAGAAACAAATAACGTAACTTATAACTTAACTATAATATATTAACATAATATAATGAATATAATGATGTAACATTGATATTAAGTATACTATATATAACAATAAATAGTTCATTCGGATAATATCGTAAAATTTTAGTAATTTAAAGTAAATTATTGCAGTTAATTATAATCCAGTGGCATCGTTTGATTTTAATTATTAGTAGATTTGATTATTTTTTAAATGACTTAATTATTAGTTAGATCAGTAAAAATTGGATTTAACATTCAAAATGTTATTATTTATATTATGCATAAAAGGAGATGAACAATTTAAAAATTTACGTAAGACTAAAATTACGTAAGAACTTATAAAATTAACATAATATAATGAATATAATAATGATATTAAGTAATTGATATTAAGTATATTACATATAATAATAGATAGTTCATTCGAATAATATCATAAAATTTTAGTAATTTAAAGTAAATTATTACAGTTAATTATAATCCAGTGACATCGTTTGACTTTAATTATTAGTAGATTTGATTATTTTTTAAATGACTTAATTATTAGTTAGATCAGTAAAAATTTATTAATTAGATTTAACATTCAAAATGTTATTATTTATATTATGCATAAAAGGAGATGAACAATTTAAAAATTTACGTAAGACTAAAATTATGTAAGAACTTCTAAGATTAACATAATATAATGAATATAATAATGTAAAATTGATATTAAGTATATTACATATAATAATAAATAGTTCATTCGGATAATATCATAAAATTTTAGTAATTTAAAGTAAATTATTACAGTTAATTATAATCCAGTGACATCGCTTGATTTTAATTATTACGTACATTAGATTAAGTTAGATTTGATTATTTTTTTAATGATTTAATTATTAGTTAGATCAGTAAAAATTTATTAATTACATTCAGAATGTTATTATTTATATTATGCATAAAAGGAGATGAGCAATTTAAAAATTTACATAAGACTGAGAAGATTAACTCAGAAATTAACAGATAACCCTTAAATCAACCGTAACGCGGTAACCTAAATATCACTCGTGAGATTCCTAAACCACCCCTTCTCTCAATTCTTAAACCCTTCAGACGCTCCAAAAATTCCGTATCACGAGCCTCGAGGAAGAAAACAAGAGAGAAACACGAGAAGATCGAAGAACAAACGATACCAAAAGGAAACAAAAAAAAAAAGAAGAAGAAAAGAGCATACAAAAGAAGAAACGTATGGTGAAAAGGGGATTGGCACGCGGCCCTTTTGTACGCAGTCATTTCCATTCAACTTCCGGAATTAACCGAGTCGCCTCTCTTTACCAGCTGCTTAATTAACACCTTATTGTTATCGGAGGCCGAAGTCCCTTCCAGTCTCTTTCTCCTTTTTCTTTTCATTTTTTACTTTGCTCAGAGGGCTTGTCGAAGCAGGGCCGGCCATTTTTCTCCTTGCTTCTTTTTCCCCTTTCCGCCACTCTCCCGTCGCGTGCCAGAGGGAGGAAGTTCGTTCCTTTTGTCCGCGACGTGTCGTTCGCAGAGGCCCTTCCCTTTTCAGGTAAAAGCGACTCCGCGTTTCCTTCCCTTTTCCAACTCTTGCCTCGTCGATCGTGGTGCTCGCCGGCTCGACTATTATCCCCGATCATCCGCGGGCTCCGCTCGATTCAGGGATGACAATGGCCGGTACAAAAGACGGCGCCGACGATACCGATGAAAATGGCGAATCAATTATCAGTAATCGGCGACTCTCTCGGTGAACGAGGGAAATACAGTGATGAGCAAAACTGTTGGATGGGCAATTCTGGGAAAGGGCCCAACAATTGTTTCTCCAGTGCCCAACGATTGTAGCGAAATGTCACGAGTGGCGTGCCATATTCTATAGCGAAAGTTAGGCCTGGGACCTGGGAATGTTTATTCTAGTCTTTCACTTAAAAATTAGGCTATGGTTGTGTGTTTCATGCAGATAAGGAAGGGAAAAATCGGACAGTGAGTTATGAGTCTTGAGTGAATGATTAGCGAGTTCAGCGTTTAGATGTAGAGAGTATAGTGTAGAATAGTGTTAATCTTCATCTTCTAATCACCGTTGAACAAAATTCTTATTTTTATCTTCAAGTATCAACAACCTTTTATAGCAAAATTCCTACAAAACTGAAACATACTTTCTAAAATTTTCGAAACTATTAACATTCTTTCGAATATACAACATTGGATTTCAATCAATGCAATGCTATATAGAAGTCAACATTGTCTCTCATGGTCTTGTTGAGTTCTATATAGCATTGCATTGGTTGAAATACAATGTTGTATATCCGAAAGAATGTTAATAATTTTGAAAATGTTAGAAAGTGTGTTCAGTTTTGCTCATCACTGTAAGTCACTCGGTTGATTTCATAAATCGAAATGTTAAGAATTATGTAGTCAGTACAATTATAAAGTACTTTGACCAGGGATAAGGTGTAAATCGGCGAATATATATATATATATATATATATATATATAAGCACGGCAAAAAGGACTCCAAATTTTTAACCAGTATTGCAGCCAGCAATTGAAACGTTTCCTACAGTCGTATCAGATCCATCATCAATAAACCATTAAATTTAAATACGTGCAGTTACTCTATCAAAAATCAAACGAACTGACAAATGGATAGGTTTGATATTTATTAGATGTTCAACTTCATGTGTTACTATCGTAAAAGGGCACACGAAGGTGCTTCCCTTCCACATGTTATTTTTAACCTAATATGTCTGACATACTGATAGACTCAAATGAGTATGTTGTAATTTTCTTTATAATAAAAAAAAAAAAAAAAAATGAAACGAAAAGTTCAACTTCAAACAATAAATATAAAGTATCGAAACTTGTTATTAAATGGAGATAATCAATCAAATTTGAAACAATAAGAAAGCAATAAAAACGGTGAGACAAATTTGAAACACTAGACGACGAGAAGAAGAAGAAGAATGATCGATGTCGCTGAAACAATAACGCCGTAAGAACAAGAATAAGAGTACAGAATGAAGAAAACAAAGATAAAGGAAAAGGATAACATCGGGGGTGGAAGAATAAGTTTGAATGGGATCGATCATCAATTATCTGGAGGGTTGTCTGTAAAATAGCCGACAACTGTCGCTATCAGAGACGAGAGAGAGAAAGAGAGAGAGAGAGAGAGAGAGAGAGAGAGAGAGAGAGAGAGACGAACTAGACTAATCCTCTTTTCACCGACAGTAGTAGAAAACAAAACCGGGACGTGGATCAATGGCGGACAAGAGCGGGTGTGTTACGGCTGGTCGATCGATTCGGTGATTTCAACGAGAGCGCCATCGCTCCTCTGGTTAATCCGGTTGTTCCGTCACGGAACGGAATTAATAGCACGGAATAAAATGTTCCGGCGTTATTCACCAAGGACAGGAGAACCGCAGCCGGAAACCGGCGCGTAATTAAATAGAAGACCGTTCGATCTGCTGTAGTACCGATCGTTTAATTTCGATTTATTGCCAGCCGTCGCCATCTTGAAACACGTTGGCCGCGTACGTTGGTCGCTGTTCGGAGGGATTCCTCGTTTGTAAATTAGAAAATAGACGAACCGAGAGAGATTGCTTTCGTTTCCTTTTTCTTTTTTTTTTTTTTTTTTTTTTTTTTTTTTTTTTTTTTTTTTTATTACTTTCTTATTCCTTTGAATCGAGAGCGACATTGAGTTTTTTTGATGTTAAGTTTCAGTAGGAGATTGGGATTACTCTATTTTAAATATTAACCTGAGTGCTTATTTTAAATATTAATTTAAATATTAATTTAATTTAAATATTATTGAAATTATCGTGCCTATTAAAATGATATCAACAAATCGTGCTTGTTAAAATAATATCGAATTTAACAAATTAAGAACGCGTTTATCTTTAATTGTGTATACTTTTTGGATATATTTGCACGATATATTTTAATATTTTATTAAATTTTGACTCTTTATTTAAGTAAAGTAATTACTGTACAATATTCTAGCACAAGCTAGACGCTCAAAGGGTTGTTATTAAGGATAACATTGAATATTATTATATTACTTATTAATAATTTCAGTATAATGTTGACTACATGTTAATACTTTAAAATTAATATTGAGAACAAATATTAAGTTAACTAATTTCGTTTTTTTTTTTAGTCGTTTTCTTTTTTAGACATTTTACGAGAATATAAACGTTTCACGTTATATAAATTCTCTCTGAGGTTTCATCGGAGTTATTTCTTAATAAATAGAAAAATGAAAAATCAACGTGAAATAAAGCAAAAATTGTAGAATCAATGACAATATATATTAAATATATGTAATTGAGAAAAAATCGTATAAATCAATACAAAACAAAGCAAAAATTGTAGGAATTGACACAAAGAATAACATGAACGTGCGAGTCTATTATAATTATTAGTCACATAAAACTAGAAGCTTAGCACCGTAGAAAAACAAAAAGAAGAAATGACGAAAACTTTGAATTTCTAATTTCCACCTTCACCACGTAATTAATAATCGTACAATTAACAATTACACAACCGTTTGGCGAGCGATATTTGTGTAAATTCGCGGTTACCGGATCAAAGAAAAATTGGAGATCGACCAATTTCCCTCGGTATGTCGTTCCCTCAAATTTCATTTAAAGCAAACTAAAGAGCATCGAGAATTTCCTTTCGTGAACCTCTGTTTTTCGCTTTTCGTTTCCCTTTCTCTTTTCTCTCCTCTGGCCGGCAGCGTTTCCCCGCGACTTTATTTTCTCGTGAAACCTCGCGCCCCGCGTTACTTTTTCAACGAGTAGCCGACGTATAAAGAGCTCGTTCCGCGAGAAGAGGGAGAAGCTTTTAGGAACGCGGGAATGATTCAAAAAGAAGAAAAAGACCGGTCTTTCGGCAGGATTTTTAGAGACGTCGGGCTGAATTCAAATTCGGATCAAGGTTAATCTCCTTTCGGCGTAAAAGCGGGACAAAGTACTGACTGGAGGTTCTCTTTCTGCAGAAGTTGTTTAATTCTCGCGCGTTCGGATAAGACTGGATCTCCATTTACCATACTTCCGGCACGATCGCCGCCATTGTTCCTCCGCATCGGGACTTTGAGAAGTGCGTATCTCGAGACGACCGATTTTGACACCGGTAAAAAACGCAAAAGAACCGGGTTTTAACACACATTGCGGACAGGAGACGAGAATTCTCGTGTTTCACGACCCAGGCAACGTTATATATAATTTATATTATGTAACATTATATATAATATATAATTATATATTATAATGTTATATAATTTTTTAAGAACTAGGGAAATTGTTTCCTAACACACCAAGAAACGTTACTAGAGGTATTTTCATTTTATTTAATAAAATACCAAAATGAAAAATAATTAATAATTTTAATTATTAATAAAATAATGCTATACATTTTCTTGAACTTTTTCAATGTTATATTAAATAACTCGAAAAATACGAGAAAATACAGGCTGTATGTTTATCAGAGCGTACCGTCCTCAGTGTGTTATTATAAGTATAAAATAAATAATAGTTAAAATCTAAAATACATAATAAATAGATTCTTAAATATTACTGTAAAAAATATATAGTAATATTTAAGAATAGTTTATCAATGTGAATTAAAGAAGTGCATATTATGCATTGTACAAAGTTTCCCTGTTGATCCAAAAATGTGCGGGTCCTGGGAGCAGATTGGGCGCGCCGAGTGCAGTACGCAATATGTTAAGGTTGGAGAAAGACAACCCTTGCTTGAAATTAAGATTTTTCTAAAAAAAAAAGTTAGTAGACTGCGAATTTTTACGCACGTGGGAAATCTAACGGTAGAGAAATAAACACCACGCACGCAAAATGTATGAGAATATGTAAAATATCAGAAGTAGAATATTTCCTATATCTAGTAAGTTAGGCGAATTTCTATTTAATTAGAAGTTGTAGAATGAAATATTTTCGAAAATTATATTTCAAGTTAGGTTTTAATACATATTTATACTTGCGCTGGAATGACGTGCCACGCACGTCGAGAATTTTTTGTCTCAAAGTTGCAATATTTTCTCAGTTTTAAGGATATTGAAGTATAACCCAGGCAAAACAAATGATAAATTCATTACTTCTCAATAATTCCTATCCAGTAATATCATAACGACGAGTTCAAAAGAAGAAAAAAAACGACGAATTATTGGTATACAATTCAGTCACTCGTTATGGTCCGCAATCAGCTGCCGGCGCAAGTGGTTAAGGGTACCGATAAGTAATGTCGTTTTCTGACACTGTAGAAAATTTTATTTTATTTAAAAGTTACTACAGCTTTAATCCGTAATATAATTTAACAATAAACA